>NC_089864.1:19968339-20272884 GCF_036373705.1 Amia ocellicauda | reverse complement strand
TCAGATTCTGCTTGGCTTTTTTCCAGAAATGAAAGTGATATCTTGCATAGTAAAGAGATTAGGATTCCAATACAGATAGGGAAAGCTGTCTTTTGTGTAGCACAACGAACAGATTGAGAGGATTTTATGCTAAAATATGCAAATTCCTTAAATTCTGTCACAAAAGCTGATAGAATGTAGCACCAACACAATACACTATATATAAAAAAGTCTCTGGCCAGTTCGGGAGGCTGGGTAATTGCGGTGGTTTGCAGGATCTCTTTTGTATTGGGGGATTGACGGAAGCTGTCATGAGAATAGTCAAAGTCACAGATCTATTAAATAATGTACCACTTACTTTGTAGTTTAGATACTAAAGGTTTCATCTAGCCAGGTCAGGCACTGCGTGTGAATACAAATATAATCTTGCAACAGGGTTCATTTTAGAAAGAACAACCGCAGCAATAATAATAATAATAATAATAATAATAATAATAATAATAATAATAATAATAATAATAATAATAATAATAATAATATTGTCTGCATTTTAAGCATTATTAAATTAACCATCATGCTGTTTCCATGCTATTAGTGTGACTGAGAGGTCTGTTCTCACACAAATACACATAATTATTTTTGGGATTTATTTGGACCATGTTCAAATAAAATCACAGATTTGTTTTATTGAATGCATACTTTAGAATGTATTTAAATAATTATAATCAACATTATTCTGTTACATTATTATCCTTAATGGTTTTATTTGAATTAATTGAATATAATAACCCAAGTAGATGGAAGTAATCATGCCTTTGCAGACTATTTGAATAGTATACCATCCTTGGTCCCCATTTCCCTCCCTCAAGGTCTGAATTAATATCATGCATTGATTACATTATACATACATGTGTGCATGATAATAGCACACGGTACAGGATGTAGAATGCAGGCATGGCATGTTATCTTGTCCACGAAGAGGCCAGCATGTGAATTTTGATTGGGGGCTGTACATCTCTTAAGCTCCCCATAAAATAATAGGATCAGCTATGAGATCACACTGCCTTCATATCTAGATATCCTTAGGGCAATCCGTGGACTTCGCAAAAAGAGTCAAATTTATGATGGTTACAGTCAATAGTATGATAATGAAACCATGTGGGACTTTGGGGGGACCAAATAGACTATTAAAACGGTGTAATGTGCTTGATTAAAGACACTGAACCACAGTAAACTTGCATAGGCTACATAGTGTTTTAAAGGCACAAAAAATATGAACAAAATATTTGAATTAAAGGGAAACGTACCATTAAATATGTAAACCAAAATATTATTTACAGTTCTTAATCAATCACAACTTCGTTATCTCAAATTATAGAAAGCAAACAAATTAGTATTATGCTCTAACATTTGAATAATTCAAATGAAGAGCTAGACATGTGCATTCTGAGTAGTTTTATATGCTCCAAGTTATATTATATACAATTAAAACCAAACACATATGCCGGGAGGTTCAATGAAATCTGGGGACATGGTCTGAAAATTCTCAAATGGAATATTGGAAAATGTTGGGTCAAATCTAGTATTAAAGTGGATACTGGACTTAGGAAAACAATGAATGTGGTAAGATAATAATATCCCTTCTGGCATAGCCTTAATTAAACATATCAAATCTCTAGCACATTAACGTGCAGTCAGAAAGATAAATATATGTATGTGTATATGTATGTATATATTGTTTTCTCAAAATGCTTGTACTTAATAATCCTTACCTGTATAGAGACGCTACTGTAGGATCCTCCAATCACACCAGCTATCACTAAGGGGCTATTATCTTGGATAGCATAGGAGCCATCAGGGCATATAAATTCTGTTTCATCTACTTTGGTCAGGGATGCTCTGACAAATTCCAAGGACTGCTCCAAAGCATACGTATCTCTTGAACATGTATCCAGGATGTGCACACCAAGAGAGACCCCAGGTAGCAAAGACTGATCTCTGTTGATCGAATCGATTGCAAACAACATAGCCTCCAAGCGCTGTATCCCCCTTTCTTCGTTTATTCTCCCACATTCATCCATTCCCACGCCCTTTTCGTGGATGGGAAAAAGACCTCCTAACACGAGATCTCCATCGATCTTGATCTCTTTCCTAATGAAGCTGGTATCACTGAATGCGAGTTGGATTCCTCTTGAGAATAAAATCAAGAAAAGTGCTTGGAACTGGGCCACCATGTTTAGAGGACTGGGCTACACACAATGAGAGGCATCAGAGGGAACACTGCTTGTTTTTGCGTCCCACGGAAAGTTAAAGAATATCCAGTTGGACCAAACATGGAGAAGAAGACTCCATGAATTTCAGCTAGCTTCCTAGAAAAAGTAACAAAGAGAAATGACATTTATACATTTGTTTAAATTAATTATTATAAGACAATACGAAACAAGGAAACGTTGCACAGCCAATATTGTTTTCACTGCCATTATTATGTTTCAGATTATATTTTTCTGATTTTAAACTTAAAGAAAATAAAATCAACAATATAATACACGATAATTCAGTAAACTATGCTTTTTGATTCCTGACATTTATATTACAGTGAACATTTTTTCAGTCTCAGAAATTCTTCAGAAAGCAATATGAAATGAAATGAAGAAAAATGAATCATCTCAAAAAACACAAAAAACAAAGTACAGAATGTAATCCATTTGGGAATTCTATGTTTTGTGTATATCTGTAATGGTTGCAGGCCTAATATTGATGGAAACAGAGCCCACAGGTTTCATAACTAGAAATCAAGAAAGCAAAATTTCTGAAAAACTTTATTACAAATTTTACTCCCAATACCTTTTTGTTCTTTCATACTCAATTAAAACATGTTGTGCAAGTGTAGATCAAATTGTATTGCTGGGTGGCTTTTAAAAGTAACCTAAATATGGTTAGAGTACATTTGATTTAAATTCAAATTCTAGGAAACATACACCAATCCCCTTAGGAATCCTACATCACATCCAATAATGCACATGTCAATACCTTGTTTAATGTTTTGAGAATATCCTCTAAATGCACTTGCACATTAAATGCTTTTTAGGGGATTGGAATATATTTTTCACATGCAGATATACAGATTCAGAAAATATACCGGTAGATGCTTAAAGTTTTCAACTGAAACTTGGTTAAAGCCGCCTATTTTTTTACACATCCTGTTGTCTAGTTGATTATGCATTCTTATCCTTTGTAATCCTCAACCAAGCTTCCATGCCTTCATTGACTTCTATACAGAATTATTCTTCCTTTTCATGATTCTGAACTAAAGCTGATGCTATCTTTTTCAAAGTCTGCAACACTTGGCCTGTGTGTTTTAAGACGATCTCCTGTTATCGCCAACCATAGATAGAGTCTCACATTAGTCAAGAACAGTGATGCGCTCAGTCAAGAATAGTACCTGACTTCAAAAAAGGAAGCTGTTAACAGATTTGGAAGAATCTGTGCAGATTCAGTGCTCTGCATAATGTGAGAAAAAGACCAAATAGAAAATGAGGTGCAGTTTTTGTGTCTTTCAAGTATCTAACCAAGTCACAGACAGATAAATGTTCTTCTTTATGGATTTTTAAACTATTCAGAAAGGCAACCCCAATTTCGTACCTTACCAAGCATAAGTATCAAGCAACAAATGCACTTTCCCAACATTCATTGCTTTCCATCCCTTCTTCATCCCACGCTCCTCAGCTCATTCCCCCTAGTGGGGTCATTCTGATGGCCTTCGCCGTCATGGTCAGGTCATCGTTCCCTTAATCAAGGGAGTCTAGGGAAAAATAATCTATTGGGGTTGTCCGAACTCCTGAAATGTATTTTAAGCAATGATTATATTTGGATCTGAAAATCTTGTAGACACAGGCCTGTTCCATCATACTTGAACTCCAAGTATTTATTACTACCTATATCCAGTTACCTGCCATTTATGATTCTCCTCCTCCAGCTGTGACTTCCTCTCAAACTTATGAAGAGATCTGTTTTCAAAGCCCTGAGCCTGGCATATTGTTTTATACATGTTTCAAAGCCTTGGCACATGGTAATCAATGCTGATGCGATGGCATCATGCCGTTGCTTCAGATTGGATGGATGGATGGCCTGTTCTCATCTCATCCCAAAGATTCTTTATTGAGGTTTAGGTCTGGGGACTGTGCAGGCCACTCAAGTAAACTAAACCCACTGTCATGTTCATGGAACCTCCTTCTCTTTCTGCTTCACTCATCAACAAGGTGTTTTTGTCCACAGGACTTCCTCTGACTGGATGTTTTTCAATAAACCCTAGACACTGTCGTGCGTGAAAAGCCCAGGAAGGCAGCTGTTTCTGAGATACTAGTACCGGTGTGCCCGACTCTCACGTTCATACGACACTCAAAGTCGCTTAGGAGACTGTTTTTGTCCATTCTAACACTCAATCCAAAAGTAACTGAATGGTCACATGATTCACTGTCGGTAGGAGCGATCCATTTTCGTCAACTGGATGGTGTACCTAAGAAACTGGCCACTGAGTATATATTGGGAGTCAATATCTGAAATTTGATAACTGTAATGCCTATAGGAGGGGCTTGGTTCCTACAAAAATAACCGTTATTCCGTTATTCATATATTATATGAATTAGCCTAATGTTTTTTTCTTTTCATTTTTTTATTATTTCCCCATCCAGTTTATTTTAAACTATTTATGACCTATAAAGCTGAACACCTATACACTGTTCTTCACACCTTGGATGCACATTCTCTGAGGTGCTAAAATGCTAGAAAGCTTTAACAGTGCATATGTGAAGAAGAAAAAAACTAAACTATCTAGACTGAGAAGAAATCTATTTTTTTAAGAAGACAGTTTTTCAAATATAACATAATTCTCTTTAACCATTTGCAACTGAATTCAGAGATGTGCAAGAAATTTATTCTGGTAGTTTTGTGTTTGTTTTTTAAGATGTCTAAGCAGAAATAATTCAATGAATTTATAATGTAATGATATAAAGAAGAAAATGTATTAATTTATACCAGTATTCCTCAACATGTTAAATCGTTACATGCTTTAGATGTGGTGTTAAAAATGTCAACAATCATTTAATACAAATATTTTATGGAAAAAACCCAGTAAAACGATGCTGCTCTTGAGTGTCTCCTCAATAGCTGACGAACACTGCTTTATATTGTCAGACTTTGATATAACGGGCTGTGCTATGTCCTGTGCAGAACCAGTGACTTACTTGCTTTTATTTTATAATTTCTGTTACAAATATCTATGGCTATTATCTTAGATAATTAAGAAAAATGTTAATTAACATGTGATCACTGGATTCATGCAAAAGGCTTGAACCAAAATGTGTTGCAGGCACTTAACCTAAACGAACCTGACAAATGAGAATAAAATGAAACCTAATCATAGTGAAAGACAGAACATGATTTACTAGAGAGGTCAACTCCATAGCTCAGGGCCAGATTAATGCTGAGAATGCTGTTGGCTGTAGTTGCGACTCATAAAATAAATCCTAAGGTAAGTACAGGTCTACAACTTCAACATCTGAAATAATCCAGGTGGTACATATTAATTAATTCTAGCTGATGTATGTATTACTGCTTTCGATTTAAAAGCTGTATTCAGACTATAGATTAGAAACAAAAAGGTTCATTAATTAATTTTCAAATAAAATCTGGAATGTAAATGTTTCATTTTGAGGCTGTGAACTGGTGTCAAGTGTTTTTTTCTTGTGAGATCCTAACATGTGAGTAATGGTCTCTATCTCTCTCTTCCAACACATCTTGTGTGAGAGGCATATGTGGTTGTTTCACTTGTGTTTTGCCTGAGGTTGACTTGGAAAGCTTTGATAAAAGGACTGATCAGCACTACCTCCTGTGCATTCCCTTTCCCGCATGTTCATTTATCAACTGATTAGTGAGATTAAAACTGTGTCTGTATTTTTCAGCTGCAACCTCGGAAAAACAAAAACACTTTAGTCTCTGTAGCATAACATGATCATGAACAGGAGGGGAAATAATAATTTACTCCCACTGAAGCCACCAAATGACTATATTATATATTATGAGGGGTCTTAATACTATAAATACAAAAGACTTAGACATAATGTGTCAGATTCTTTGTTGTCAGAATGATAACAAGGAAGAGATGAATTTCTGTGGTATAGTGGGATTTTATTTACACTGTTCTAGCAACACATAGGGACATATAAGGCGACATGCTTAGTAACTCCTCAGCTCCTTTTTCTTATTATCATTATGTTATGCTATCTATACTGTTGTGGGACTGTTCAGTACTGTAATCCTAACTTTATAAAACACTTATATTCATGGCTTGCAGCTCCATCAGTGACGTGAAAAAACACTCGGTTAAGAGCAGTAAAACAATGAGATGCAAGGCACAATCCACAGCTGTGTACTGTTTAATTTGAACACGTTGTCACATGACAGCCATGGGTTCCATGATGTCAGTGTCTTGATTGTTGTTCCCATGCATGTAAACCACCTTTTCTAGAATTTTCCCGCAAAGACTGCACAAGTGGATCTGTATAGCTAATTTGCATATTGACTTGCTCCTTTCCCCTTAATTTGTGTGATGTCTGGTTAACTGCTGCTTGTCCCAAGTGCAATAAACTAAGAGTATGTACATCCCGAGAGGAAGAGGGTAATTTAATCTTTGACTGGAGCATATTGTATCAAGTGAGGTCAAAACACATATGTAAACACCGCCATTGTTTTTCACAAAACGAGGGCTGTCTTTTATACTGGGACATTTATCGACTCCTTTTTAGCTTTTGCACTAGCTTTGTGGTAACTGTGATTTGGTTCAGGCCTTTATTTGAAAATGTAATGTAAGGTAAGTAGGACAGTCGCAGCTGAAAAAAAATGCAAATCCATGTAGGTGGTTATTTTCAAATCATTACAATGTGTAACAACGATGCCTAGATATTATATAATACAATTTTCAGAGCTCAATCTGAGTGTTTTCTAACCTGCCAAAGAAATTAACATTTCTCTATCACACAGCTCAGAATATTTCAGACACATAATACAGACTAACTCATGTTCATTCTGGTTTATTATAATTACCTGATAATACACGCAGCAACTCCTGTTTATAACACTAACCTCAGGCCAAATACGTCGAACAGGAATTGCATTTTTATAATAAAGCTTCAGGTAGAAAAGTAATCTAGCATGACATTACCAATTAAGAACTTTCAGGACCAGCCGACATCTAATTTAATTCAGATGTCTCAGCCCAACATATGCCAACAATCTGAATAAGATTCATTGCCTCTTCTGTACAAGATGATAAGCTACATGCTTTTATGGACTGCTAAACCTCATCAAGCTGTGTTGACTGTTTTCATTAGAGCATCATTTTCTATTTTTATTTTAGATCTATGTACAATCCTCACTGGGATGACACCAATTTACCTTAGGACAGAAAAAACAGATTTGCAATTACCCAATTAATTATTTGTTTGATGCTACATTTAATTACATTTTTACATAAAGGCATGGTAAGAAATTGCATTTTGTGGACTTTAGTTTACTGATCTCTAAAGAATTTGAGTCCAAATGTAGTTAATGTTTTGGTCGTAAAGTATTTTATTTATAGGACAATTTTAACTTCTTTATTAAATATATGCACACCTTTAGCATTTATTAGAATACTGCTGACTCACATTGTGAATAGGCGATTGTTATAGTCAGCTGTTTTAAGTAACACATTATTTTACAAGTTTGTAATGACAACCTATGTAACTATAACCTATGTAACACATTGTGAATACAGTTTTCTGAGAATGAATGGGAAATAGATTCAAAGCTGGAAGGGAAACAAAAATAAAGAAACCAACAAACAGAATAGAGAATATTCTAGCTTTGAACATATGTTGAACACGTTTAACCAATCTGTACTGTAGTAATGTATTATATTAAATATCTACTAAAGCGATTTGAGGATAAAACATTCTCCAATTTCCTTTTTTGCTGCTGCATCTTAAATTGCCTATTAAAAAGAAACATAGCTTATTATTTATGTATGTATTGTATCAACATATGAAAACATTACAATGCCAACCCCATAATATAACTACACTACCTTTTATAATTATTATGAATATATAGACAATTCCCCCAACAACACAACATGTTCAGATATAATTTATGTAGCAATCGTTTGGATTAATTGTAGCTGCATAGTGATTGCTTTCTGCACAATTAATTCTTGTGAACAGGGTCTTTCTGATCCATGTCCATCGAAAGAATATCTTGTTTTTCAAAATGCACAAAGTGAATTTCACCTCCACATCAATCTCCCATTGGGAACTCAAACATACAGCCATGCTACTAACATATCCAAGAAACATCTAGGCACTCTGTGGCCTATAAGGTACATCACTCCTGGGCCTGAATAGTAAAGGATGTTACTGTAACCACTAACTGCCAAAATATATTTAAAAACAAACATTTTCACACATATCTATTGAATTATTTAACCTAAAATAAAAATATTATAATTCTAAAGTACAGCACAATTTTGTTCAGCATTGTGTTTATATTTTGCTAATTGTTCCTTCTACATTGCAGGTGTAATCTCCACTGATCCAATATTAACATTTTACAAAACAAATTTGCAGTCAAATACACAACATATGGACATTGAAAATATAATGTAGTGTATAAGAAAAAATTATGCTGTACTGGCATTTATTGAACTCCTTTTTTACATATTAACCTTTAGTAATTTCCTACACCAGCTGCATCGAAGACTGTATGCTCATGACACAAACCCTCCCGAGAAGGCAGCCAACCAAAGTTTGTAAACTGCAAAGGCAGATAAGCCACTACACTTGAGATACTCACATTGAGTTCTCCAATTGCTAGCTGTAGTGCATCACTGAACCATATCTATCAGCAAGCCAAAATGCCTGGGTACAAAGGTTTCCCGTAAGGGGGTAAAATGCAATTAAAATATTGCTTTTTTTTTTAAAAAGGTTTTAAATTATTTGTTTAAATTCCTGCAGGGAATGCGGAACAGTTCCCTGTAATTTGTATTTTTTTGTCTCTTCCTTATCTTATTAATTTGTATCTTTATGGCTTCTGCTAATTCTTTTGTATGTGATCAGTGTTTTTAAAGCATAATCCCATTTCCATCCAAAGAGTCCCTTTTCAATCACAGTTACTGTAATGAAACTCTTGAGAACTGCAGTGAGAAAAATTAAACTCTGCGACAGAACTGATTTCCCTGGGATATTTCAAAAGCCTTGTTTATGGGAGAGATGCATTTTCTAACGTAACTTTCTTTAAACTTCTGATGCATTTTATGTGAATCCCTGAGACCCTGACCATTCTATAATATGATACTAATATAGTATATTTTATAAGATAACTACAATGTTAAGCAACAGCATATTCTAATAATCATAATGATGGTTAATTTCTTGGTTAAGTCTTTTCAGTTTCTGCTTCAGTTCAATGGCACCTGATTACTCTGACAGCACACCTTACATTTTAATTTTACCCCACCCCCACATACATACACTCTAGTTTTGAATATCCTATTGTTATTCAAAGCACCTCACCACCACACTCCCACAGTGACCTGGGGGAGTTGAAGACAAATACTGCATTTTCTGAATGCGTGCTCAAACCGGTCGTCTCTTTTCACACGGCACATCTTAATGGAGAGAGTGGAGCTAAAGTGCTGATTGGAGGATATGCATAGTTCACTTTCACACCACCCTGTCCAGATGAAGCCTGGTCAACCATACAGCTTGCTCCAAAACAGAGCCACCCCTGTTCAGCCACCAAATTTCAGCCTCTACAATCCATTCTGCCTCTTCAATAACTGTTCCCCCCTTATTTATGCCAAGTTAATTATGAAGATACACCTTCAAAATCAAACTATGACCCACCGGCCCATTACAAATGCAAGTCCCAATAATTGATTAGAAAGGATTCTTGTTGGCAGGTGGGATTTGGTTTTGGACATCGGTCTAACTATTTGAGAATCGGCCGATTTAATATTGCAAACAAACTTTTTTTTAGTTTGTTTGAGTTCCTCTGAGATGGCTTTTGACATCTTTTGTTCCTCTGAAAAAACTAAGAAAACATCTTACCTTTTTAATGCGCAATTAATCATGAATAATTTTGTTTTGGCACTTGAAATTCATAATTTGAAGGTTTCTGGGAGACTATATATTATGATTATAAAGGTTTAATTTGCTTAGGATGAAAGAAACCAGCTACTTAAAACAATACAGAGACCTACAATTCCCCAATCGGCACACTTGTTTAAATTCTGGTTTCCCATTATCATCACTTGAAGAAAAAATCAGGAGACATAACTGTCATAAATACGCATATCAAAACTGTATAATCCAAATTCATGACAAAAATGCCTACACCAATCTGTGCCACGCTAAAACAATCATCACAAAATGGTGCAACGGTCCAGTATTTTGACAGTCCTTCACAGCTTATTGTATACAATGTCAACTATCTGCGAGTTCATCTACAGCTACATATATACATAGATACACAGATATATACACTTTGTCTCTCCAGGCAACACATTGCTGAAGATGAAAAGACATGCTTCAGTGACGTGCACAGGGGTTGCATAGGTTTAAGTCCCTGCCCTCCGGTGACTATGCCAAAAGTGTCCCCTTTTATTCTCATTCTTAAAAACATTGGCAAACAACCTCTTTTCGCAATGAGCCCCTGCCCTTTAAACATCTTCTGCACGGGAAAGGTGGATTTCAGATGCCAGTAGACCCTTAAATTATCACATACATAGTTGCTAGATAAAATGTAATACCAAAATAATGATCTTATTAGCCAGCACAGTGGTGCAAATCACTCTCACCACGGGATAATTGTAGAGAAACTAACACGTGTGGATGGTATAAATATTATCACTTACTTCCTAAGATATCAAGATAGCAAAAATAATGTGATTTTCTGATATGACACGAACACTTACATAAAATAGAAAGAGCTCCTGGGGCATGGAGGAATGAAATGGCACATGAAATATTTTTCTTTAAATTAGCCACGGTTGATAGTGACTCTAAACAGTTTAGATGAGGAAGCTGCGGCAGGGCTTATGTGAACTAAAAATATCTTTTTTTTCTTTTTCTTTTTATGCATCATTTAAGATTCATCATCATCACCATCTTTTTACATTAGATTGTGACATTATATCATCTGAGGAAAGCAACTGACCTGTACTTACTAATGAAGAGGGGACAGTTATATAGTTGTTAAAAGTAAATAATGTAAAAATAAAACATTAAAAGGGTATCTACAAATCTGACCTCTGGGATTTGGGAAACTGGGCTTTTCTTGATAAGAAAGAAACTTGAATGTTTAATTTACTTGTCAGAAGTTGTTTTATACTATGACAGAGCCGACTGATTACAGGAGTGTAATTTGTGTTTTGTGGGAAGGTCAATGTTTTGATTTGGGCTTGGATTGGTTTTACATAGTCATTTGTGCTGTTTGATATGATTTATGGATCAGAACTGTTTATTACAATTTTATCACTTGGCATTACTTTATTTGGAAATCTTGTGATTTTTTGAAATTTTTGTAAATGATGGGATGATAAACATGGCTAGATTCAGAGTCCTGAAAAGTATATTTGGAAGTTAAAGGCTGTGGAGTGGAAAGTGACCAATTAGATATTTATAGACCACTTCTAAGATACTAATTGGCACTCATCTGTAAACAGGATTTAAAAATAAGCCATTACTGTTATACCCAATACTCCTTCTTTCATACCTTACCAAGTCTGCATCTGAGTGATCATTTTTAACTCTTTTGAATCTATCCAATGGAAAATGCAAGTGCAGATCATTATATGTGGAAAAATCCACCGGCTTAGATAACAATGTGTGTTTTTTTAATGGTGTTTTTTATTTTGTTTTTGTTCTCATCTACCAAAGTCAAATCCCATTAAACCTTTTAAAACTTTTAGCAGATTGTGAGGTACAGAGTGAAAGAGAGTATTAAAAACGCTTTCAGATTTAGTGGCATTCCAGTTGAAAGGTGTTCCCAATTAGACTTTGTAAGCAAAACAGTAAATGCCCTCCAGGGAGCTGTCTGGGTACTCTCAAAGATGCTAAACTGTGCACAGACAGGAAAACTGATTACCCCGGCACCTTTTAACTGGATAATAGCTATGAAAGAGAAATGAGGCAAGTTAGCAAGAGAGCATCACATGCATTGTCTGTTGAGAATGAAG
Source organism: Amia ocellicauda (assembly GCF_036373705.1). Lineage (NCBI taxonomy): Eukaryota > Metazoa > Chordata > Actinopteri > Amiiformes > Amiidae > Amia > Amia ocellicauda. The sequence continues at coordinate 20,260,634 of NC_089864.1, read as the reverse complement.
CCACTTTCTAAATAAGCAAATTTAAATTCCCAACATTCAAAATGCAACCAACAAATAACTATAATAATAACTTTGTATCTGAGCAATCTGTAGTATTATAGGGGTGACACTCCCCAGTAAGGAGATATGAGCGGTACTAGTATTACCTAGTAATAGTATTCAATGTTACACACAACAGAATGTGTCCAAAAGTCAGAGCTTCTTCGGAGAATCTTCTTTCGGGTACATTTTGCATTATTTAGATTAACCAGGCTGGCTAAAATGCAGACAAGGATTGGCTCATGTGCCCAAATAATCCAACCAACTGTAGGATAGGAAAGTGAGGACCATTAAAGGCAGGAGAGAAAACACCTGAACGTGAAATATTTCGTAGGAGAATTTGTGGACAGCTGCAAGTAGAAGTAACAGCATTCTTTTTTATTCCTTTAGTCACTTTAGTTGCTCTTTAATAAATAATGATTTTATTACAAATGTTATGTCTGCAATGTTTTCATTATTTATGAGTTTCTATAGCCATTTTGTGGCTACTTACAGTAAATGTGTAAGTGACTGAATAGTAATTCCATGCACAGATGTGAGGCATTATGGCAGATGGCTAATTGTCCCAAAAAAGTATGTTTGTTTAAGGTAAAGTGCCAAATGTATAAACTCAGGATTTTTGTGCATAACATGCATTTCTAAACATCTAAATGTCTTGATGTTAATTGTAATTATGAGGCTACGTTACACTTTAATTTCCTTTTTTATGTTTTAATATTATGGCTTGTTTTTCAAGCTAATAAAAATAATTCTTACTCTTACAGATAATCCATCCTTTTTCATTAACCGCTTCATTTAGTACAGGGTCATGGCGAACTGGAGCCTAACCCTGATATTGATATGTAAAACATGTTTTAATAGCTAATAACAACTCATGGTCTGTCAATGTTGTGTCAATTCTAGTATATCTATCTATCTATCTATCTATCTATCTATCTATCTATCTATCTATCTATCTATCTATATAATCACCATTACCATCAGCTCATATATCGATCCCCTGCTGGATGAGGGCTCCCCAAGATGTTTCCACTTGCTTCGATCTACAGATTCTCTTTTCCACGTCACCCCTGCACAGTTTATCATCTCATCTTCCCATGTTTTATGTGGTCGTCTTCTTTTGTCATCTCTTGGGATCCATTCAATAGCTTCCTTTGTCCATCTTTGGTCTGTTCTTCTTGCAGTGTGTCTGGCCCATTGCCATTTTAAAATGTTCACTCTTTCAATTATGTCACATATTTTAATTTGTTCTTGGATCCATTCATTATTTTCCTATCTCTTCTTATTATTCCAAGCATATATCTTTCCATGCTTCTTTGTGTCCTCTGCAGTTTCTCTTTCACTTTGGCATTAAAATGACCAGGTTTTAGAGCCATAAGTAAGCACTGATAATATGCATGGATCAAATACTTTTTTGTCAGACACATGGGTACATTTCCTTTCAACAATGTGCTGTTTCTTCCAAATGCACTTCATCCCATGTTTGATTTCTACCACAATATCTCTGATTTGTTGTCCAAGGTAGACATAACTTTTGACTTCTTCGAGTATCCATTGATCTGCTTAAATGTTCTCAGATTTAACAAAGCTGTTCAAATTACTTTGGTTTTATTCAGGTAAATTTTAAGTCCAGTTTTCTAGCTTGCATTCGAGAGGTCTTCAGGTGTTTTTGCAAATATGATGATATCATTGGCAAAATCTAAGTTGTTCAAATAAGCTCAGATTTTCTTCCCTGTCCAAGGTCTTGAACACTTCTTCAAGAGTTACCATGAAGAGTTTTGGACAGATCGTGTCTCCTTTACGAATCTTGATCTTGTCAGTGTCGGATTGTTGATGTCAGCGCTGTCTGAATATCCACACTGATTAGTTGATTCATTTCTGAATAAGTATATTTAACAATTGACAACCTTCCAATTCCTCCAGCAAACCTGTATGCCTCTTTCATTAAGACCATTAAGTAAAATAGTATGTTTTAGGGTTTGTTTAATGAGTTGTAAGACCAGTAGCTAAGGCAATTATAACTGTCTTGTCAAAACAATTGTAATTCCCAAAAAGAGAAAAGTATATGTTTGTGCTCTGAGCTCCAAATAATGTTACAGCTATGAGATTCATATGTGCCAAATATATCTGCATACAGCAATTTTGCAGACAGCAATTTTCTTTTTGTGACCAATATCACAGTCATGTAAGTTCATTGTAAAGTAGTGTTTACTAACAAAATGATTACTCATATCATTATATATGTATTGTAGGTGCATATTTGGATTTTCCAATTATTTTGTGCTTGTTCTTAGTGCTGCCATCTACTGCGTATTTTAGGAAATGGTTGTTGTACTGCAGAAGATAGAAAGTGCTATTCGGGTATTTATTCCTGTCTATGGCTCCAATTCATGGAAAAAATGGGATGGCACCCTGGGCTATTTTATTGTTCATTTTCTGCAGATCAGTAGCATTCTTGCCTTTGTAAACAAGACTAATATAGCTGTAAACTGAATATGTACTGGTTGGTATGTTTTTATTTAATTCTAATGGCATTATTTCAGTTGTTCTTTAAGAGTTCTGTGTTTTAAGTTTAATCTGGTGAACATCTAGAAATGTGTCACATAATCTACATTAGCCTTTTAAATGGTTCAACTTTAATTAGAAATAGAAGTTACCTTTCCACTGTAATTCATCAGTACATTGACTTAACATTTTTCCAAACCGCGTTCTAAGGTTTCAGTTCCAATAGAAGTTCTATAACAAACTTTTATTAATAAAAATTGGATTGCTATGTATGTGTTACTTTAATCTAGTCTCTCACTGACATTACATATATATATATATATATATATATATATATATATATTCAGGGAGCTTAAACCAGAGTCTAGGCTGTACAATGTCAGTGGCTCCTGGTAAGTACTTTCAGTAACTGAATCACTTAGCATTGCTTAGCAATCCCCCCTACTTGCCCAATGTCCTGTCTTGCACAGCAGAGACAGAGGCAGCTGTACATGTTAATAATTTATAACCCATGTTTCAATCTAAGCACGTACATAGTACTTCTGTATTGTTGTGTATTCAAACCTTTGCTTAACGAAACACTTCAAGTCTCTTTCTTGAGAACAATGGCGACTTTGCTTTAAACAGCTATTACTGTTTGTCAAAAAACTGAAAAATACATCTGTAACTTATCTTTGAATATGAATTTCCTGTGTTTAATTCCAGTTTGCTGGATATTTAAACAGCCGTTTAAATATGTCTGCATAAGACATTTTTTAGGTTGATAACAAATGTCTCAGCTGATATTTGTCATTCTATAAGAGCACATTCTTTAGTAGACATGTCAAATAATCTTTATGAACTGACTGAGAGTAACTCCACAATTCTTTTCATTTTTGTATTTTGCAGCTGACACCATATTGCCAATATCTAACTCTCAGTCGATGCAAAATGATGTCAGAAGAATGTCACATTTTCTTTTATCAATGTGAAATAAGATTGATTTTCCCATTTCCATTTTTATTTTACTCTTGCATTTTCTACTGTCGTGGATGTCAGTTTTACCTTTTTACATAGCTATAGATTATGGCAAAATCCATATATATATCATTAGGAAAGTGAGTGGCAATTTGAGCTCACAACATGAGGCGCTGTGTATATTTTCAGTTCTATGCAGGTATTGGCACTGGGGACTGACTAGCAAAGCAGTCCATGCTGTGCCCTGCAAGAATGCACTCAGCACAGATACTCTGCACAGCAGTCATTAACTCCTTGATAATTTATTAAGTGCCTCAACTTCCAGAAGGTAAGCTTTCACCACAGTATTGTTTATGCCTTCTATTAAAAGCTTAGGTGGAAATAAGGGTTAAAGCATTACAAATCCTCCCAAAATATAGAAGTGAGTGTATATGTGTATACCTCCTATATATATAATGTTATATTTATGTCTCATGTTGCCTTGGATAAAGGTATCTGCCAAAATAATACCATCATTAAGATACACTTCTGTATTTCTATAAAAATGACAACAACAACTATAAATAATAATAATAATAATAATAATAATAATAATAATAATAATAATAATAATAATTAAACTGATACAATATTTATAACAACATTTACTAACATATTATTACAGTCCACAAATTATCAGCAACCAAGCAACTCTGAAACAAATGCAACAAAGATAAATTAAAAATATTTCTGTGGGAATTAAAAAAATGTAGGCTAAGTAATTAAGGGAACATTCTTTGTTTATCTAAATAAACTACATTATGAAATGATTAATTATACGAACGTGTTTCAAGGCACAGTCAACTCAATGCAATCGATTTGGAATATTCCCACATCTTTGGTTCAGGGAGAATTTCAGTTCACAAAAGGACACATTTCTCAGCTTATTTCAGAAATAATAATAAATTGGTTAGATAAAGTATACAAGAAATCTATCTTTCAGTAGGCATAAGGAATGTAATTGAAATGGATGAATCAGTTATCTGTAAAGTTTGTTAGAAACACGTATAAAGGATGAATCGATTCATATTTTCATGTCCTAAACATAAATACACAATGTAATACTATGCTGTAAATAAGTAACATTGCTCACTTGACCAAGGAAACACTAGTTACTTATATACTTAAATACTTTGATTCTAATTATACTAATTACTTAACAGTATTTCATGTTAATTAAACATCCACATTGATTTGTTTAGGATCAAGGCAGTGAAATGGAAATACAATTAAGTATATATTTTTTAATGTACATTAATATAAAAATAGATTTCCAAGTGAACTTATCTTGTACTCTAAGCAATTCTTTTTTTGGATACCAGGAGGTCAAAGGTACACATTCCAAGAATCTGCGTACTTATTTATTTATTCATTGATTCAACAAAGCCGTAGGCAGTTTACTTAAGGATTTCATTGTGGATGAGTTGTATGTGCGACTGAAGCACAGATATTTAAAAAATGTTTGAAATGAGAAATTACAAATAATTTCAGTCTTAACAATAATATGACAATGTGTATTATTATTATTAATAATAACAATATTATTATAGTATTTACATTTTCAAATAATTGAAACAATCTAACTACTTTGCAATATCAATGTATAACTTTATATTATTCTAGGGCTAGTCCAAATCAAAACTGATTAATCGTAAATAAGAAACCTGTACCCGATCCCATCCTGATTTATAAGTAGTAGAAAGTGTTTCCTGACAATCAATAAAAATGCAACAGGATACAAAGGTTTGTACTATGAGATTCATGGGTAGGTTAACGTTTTGTAAAGTAAAGTAATACTAGGTATCATTTGACTATTGTCTTTTGTTTATTATCCACTGTAAAATCAAACAATAATATATATGTTATACAGGTGTTTGGCCAATGAAGAAAGGATAAACAACTAAAAGATTGTTCAAACCTCTAAAGGTAATCATTTCCTTGCCATCTCAACTTTCAGTTTCACTTCAACGGTCTACATATCAAATGGAAACAAAGATGTCATGGCGAAGCTGGATGGGCAGAGGCGGAGCTGGGAAAGCTTTGTTTAGATTGGAAAAGTGTGAAGTTATTTTGTTTGCTAAATAATAATAATAATAATAATAATAATAATAATAATAATAATAATAATAATAATAAAAAAATAATTTGGTAAAAAAGAAAGTACATTTGTAAGAGAATATGGTTATCTATCTCAGCAATGGAATGCAATACCCTGTTAAACACAACTTGTGGGAGATATTGACCTACAACACACAACCAGACTGAACCCAATTTACTTATATCAGGTTATCAGATTTGTTGTGCTGCCCTTCCCAGTCCTGTGATCATAACCCTATTTAAAGATTCAGCAAGCGGGGGCATTGGAGAGGGTCTGCTTCCATCAATGCCATTACAACTAAAATATTTTCTTCTTGTCTATCTTGTGCATTATGTCTATACTAATAACATATATCAAATGTTGCCACAAACTACTACAATTTTCATGCAGATGATTATAATTAATGATATTACTATTAGTGTTATTAAGTTTCTTAGAAGATGCCTTTATCCAAGGTGGCATGTTTTGTAATTCAGCTGAAATGCATGTGTAAAACGTATTTATGTAGGGAATACTAAACACTATAAACTTTTTATTGACTTATTTTAAACTATAGCGTATATTTTAAGAAACCTGATGTTTGATCATATCTGTAGTCCTGTAATCACTTGTACTACCTTCCCTTCGTCGATACAGACCAGGCTTGTAATCAATATTGCTAATGCAAGTATCCAGCAGATCTATTTATATGCACCCACATTAAATGATGGATATAAACTAGCAGTATAAATACACCTGAATATGAGTAAGTTCTTATTGGTTTTTCGTAGAAGAGGCTTAAAGTTTTGTATCTCTTTTGGAAATCGCTACTGGCATTTGCAATAGTTCAGTCTGTTTCCCGCCCCTCACCCTTCATCGTGAACTGGCTATTAGTTTCCCAACATGCCTCACTGCTAAACCCGTACTACCAGTACAGTAGAGATAATGCCAACATACACCTGTGTGCCCAGCAAAGCCACAGGAGTTATTGTTCCACAGGAAGCTGAGGGAACTCTTGCTGACATCAGATCCACCCACAGTCAGCAGTGGCTCAGTTTGACTTGATAATCTCCAGATTATGCAGCCTCAACAGGAGTCCCATTTGAGAGCTGTGTGCCTTAAGATATATTCAGAGTAATGTGTCTATTTTATGCAGAAAACATAGGATTACTCCTCAAACCTTGATTTAGGCTACTCATAATTCTCTGTGTGACATTGTGCAGTAATAGAAGAGGTAAGATCGCTAGTAGTGATGGGAAAATCTAAAAATATAGACAAGAACAGAGATGGATAGAAATCCCATGGATGTACTAATGATTATAATGCAGTTATTTTGTTCAGGTAGTCCTCAGAGTAAAGCACACATCTGTGTGTGGGGCAGCACTAGCTGTGTGTTTGTTTTCCTATGCAAGACCCCTTTTACAGCGTAAATTGCACGAATAAAGCAGATTACACCATTGTAAACCAAAACGACTAGGAGGCTAAAATGTCACTGATACTGTATTTCAAAGCCTTGATTTGAATAATTTTCACTTAATCATCTCAATTTTAGTATCCAGTCTACTTCCCAGTCTGATTTACATAATACCGTGTTCAAGGGAATTCTACCCCTTAAATCAATGCATGAACTTCGAAATATACATAACCCTCTGTGTACTTGTATGCAGTGTTACTAAATAATGCTGTTAGCACATCAGAAATTATGAATTCATAATTATGTTATGAGAAAAACCTGCACATATATATTTTTTTAATATAAATCCCAGCATAATAGACAGTAATGTACCTGAATGCTAGTTTGAACCTATGAGGGGCTGTTCAATTAAAAAATAACAGATTTTTCTTTTTTTTTTTACCAAAGTAGATATATCATATAGCAGAAAAACAAAAAATCATATACCAAAATGGATATATCATATGGCACAAAAATATAAATCACATACTAAAGTGGATATATCATATAGCAGAACAAATACAGTGAGGGAAAAAAGTATTTGATCCCCTGCTGATTTTGTATGTTTGCCCACTGACAAATAAATGATCAGTCTATAATTTTAATGGTAGGTGTATTTTAACAGTGAGCGACAGAATAACAACAAAATACTTCGACTTAGTACTTGGTGACAAAACCCTTGTTGGCAATCACAGAGGTCAGACGTTTCTTGTAGTTGGCCACCAGGTTTGCACACATCTCAGGAGGGATTTTGTCCCACTCCTCTTTGCAGATCCTCTCCAAGTCATTAAGGTTTCGAGGCTGACGTTTGGCAACTCGAACCTTCAGCTCCCTCCACAGATTTTCTATGGGATTAAGGTCTGGAGACTGGCTAGGCCACTCCAGGACCTTAATGTGCTTCTTCTTGAGCCACTCCTTTGTTGCCTTGGCTGTGTGTTTTGGGTCATTGTCATGCTGGAATACCCATCCACGACCCATTTTCAATGCCCTGGCTGAGGGAAGGAGGTTCTCACCCAAGATTTGACGGTACATGGCCCCGTCCATCGTCCCTTTGATGCAGTGCAGTTGTCCTGTCCCCTTAGCAGAAAAACAGCCCCAAAGCATAATGTTTCCACCTCCATGTTTGACGGTGGGGATGGTGTTCTTGGGGTCATTCCTCCTCCTCCAAACACGGCGAGTTGAGTTGATGCCAAAGAGCTCGATTTTGGTCTCATCTGACCACAACACTTTCACCCAGTTCTCCTCTGAATCATTCAGATGTTCATTGGCAAACTTCAGACGGGCCTGTACATGTGCTTTCTTGAGCAGGGGGACCTTGCGGGCGCTGCAGGATTTCAGTCCTTCACGGCATAGTGTGTTACCAATTGTTTTCTTGGTGACTATGGTCCCAGCTGCCTTGAGATCATTAACAAGATCCTCCCGTGTAGTTCTGGGCTGATTCCTCACCGTTCTCATGATCATTGAAACTCCACGAGGTGAGATCTTGCATGGAGCCCCAGACCGAGGGAGACTGACAGTTATTTTGTGTTTCTTCCATTTGCGAATAATCGCACCAGCTGTTGTCACCTTCTCACCAAGCTGCTTGGCGATGGTCTTGTAGCCCATTCCAGCCTTGTGTAGGTCTACAATCTTGTCCCTGACATCCTTGGACAGCTCTTTGGTCTTGGCCATGGTGGAGAGTTTGGAATCTGATTGATTGATTGCTTCTGTGGACAGGTGTCTTTTATACAGGTAACGAGCTGGGATTAGGAGCACTCCCTTTAAGAGAGTGCGCCTAATCTCAGTTCGTTACCTGTATAAAAGACACCTGGGAGCCAGAAATCTTGCTGATTGATAGGGGAACAAATACTTATTTCACTCATTAACATGCAAATCAATTTATAACTTTTTTGAAATGCGTTTTTCTGGATTTTTTTGCTGTTATTCTGTCTCTCACTCTTAAAATACACCTACCATTAAAATTATAGACGGATCATTTCTTTGTCAGTGGGCAAACGTACAAAATCAGCAGGGGATCAAATACTTTTTTCCCTCACTGTATGTCACGTTACATAAAAAAATATATACCAAAGTGACGTGTGGAGTTGCTGGGTTGGACATGCACAGTGTGCCTGTTGGTTAGAGATGAGAGAATCCTTCACAGGGTCACAGGCATTAGAGCCGAATGAGGGAGAAATCGATCTGGACATTCATGTGCAGGCGTTAATCAAGATACCACTCATCGAGCCTAAATTAAAGTTTACAAGTTTACACTCTGAGGCTAGTGTATGCGTTGCTCGCTATGTTTTATTGTATGCTGTACTTTATTATTAATAGGCTATGTTTTTATCATGTTGGTTGGTGCTTTCAGAAGAAGGGTCATTATTACTCAAGGTGGTGAACTCAAAATCTCACTCGCAACGAATTAAAGATTGATGATGGGACATCTAGTGCATCAGTGTGTTCATTTCTGTGGTGCAGGGCCAGTCCCTGAACCATGATACTGACACGCCAGTCTAATACAGACCAGCTGTGTCAACGATTTATTAATCCCATTGTAAATGTTCATTCTACTCTGAAACCGTTAAACACAGGAAAATATATATTGTACATTGTACAACATTGTGTGTTAGCTGGGTAAGTGGAAACATTTTTGGGTGATCCACTGCTGGGTGATTAAATATAATCTAATATAATTAAAAAACTAAAAATAACATTAACATACTGTATATGCACAATGGTGTGGCAGACACTTAATTGACAGTTTGATCAAAATTACTATGTAAGGGCAGTACTGTACAGTCATGAGTCTAGATTGGTTTCACTACTCTAATTGGCTTGCCTTGATTTTGATTATTATTAGCCGATATGTTTTGTCAATGTGATGCGGCCTCTGTTTGTTATAAACTTGAACAGCATCACATTGGTCATAAATCTACAATTCACCACCGCATTACATTAAAAAACAAATAGAGCTATTAATCAATCATAAATAACAAGTACAGTACCAATGATTTAAAAACTGTTATAATTGTGTATTCATGTATATGTACACTCATCGATAATGATCATCCCACACTTGTAAACGTTCACATCGAACCAACTGGCGCACTGCGCATGTCCAACCCAGCATCTCCACCACAGGACTTTGTATATATTTTTTGTGCAATGTGACATATTTGTTCTGCTATATATTTTTTTTGCAGTGACATTTTTTTCTGCTGTATGATATATCCACTTTGGTATATAATTTATTTTTTCTGTTATTTTTGAATTGAATGGCCCCTCATATGAACCTACTAACCTCCATTTGCAAATATAATTCACCAGCAACTTTGATAAATTACAGAGGATGTGATGTGCCTCCAAAAGCAGGATTTTGGGTGGACATGTGTTTTAAACTCCCTTGTTAAGATTTCTACCTAGTAACCATCACATTACAGGTGAGTACATATTACACACACACACACACACACACGCACATATAGATAGATAGATATAGATATATTTAATAAGTTGTTAACATAATATGTGTATAAAAAAATTGTTTGCCTGAGCTGTTTACACACAGGTAGGTAATAGGTTTCCATTTATTGTTCTAATTAACATTTTTTAATGATACATTTTTAATTTATTTCACTTACCAAGATCTCAGTTGTTCTTTTCTGCCCAATCCACATTTATTCTCCAGGCTTTCAAAATCTCTGTCCAATCCAAAATAGAATTTCTCCCAGTTCTCTCTTTTCCCTTCCCTGGGATATAGAAAATGATAACGTAGAAAATAAGCTGTAGTTTTAATCATAGCCTCATACATCAAGTTTAAAAAGAGTTCATTTATATTCATATGATGTACACAGATAGGAACTATAACTTTTGCACATATTAGTCCTCAAACAGTATGTCAAATCAGAATAACAATCAATACTGAAACACTGTTAACATACATACATTTATCTCTATTATTCATTAGAAATCCTTGTTATACTCAGGTGTTTCACAATATACACTGTAACTGGATTACATCTACCCCAAAGCCATCACTTTGTCTAGGAAACAAATATACATACAACAACAACGAGATTTAATTTAATATATGCACAAAGTAACAGTTATACCTATCTATATTGTTATTGTTTTTTTAGCTGAACTATACAGGATACTTGTAAGACAATAAAAAAGTCACAACAAAGATATACTTCCTAGTGAATACTTTTCTCCCAACATTAGCATTACACAACATTTATTTTTTGATGTTGTCTTGGTAAATTCAATAAAACGAAATCAATTGTTTGCTTTATGCATCTGATAGATTTACCGCAACACACTGCAGGGGGGAAATTGATATTTCTTTGGAGAATTTCAATAACTAATTTTATCCCATAGTAAGATTTCATTCCACTTTATAATCAAAGGTCACTTTCAACTTCAGTAGGTCAACATAAACTTTGAATACCGTTTAATATCCACATATGTGTTTAAAGTAAACCTTCAAGCAATCATAACTAATAACGGGACTTGAATTAGGCTATATATTGATATTTGACGTTTAGGTCATAGGTGCAGGGATTATTTTAAATATTCAGACATGCACTGAATAGCATGCATGTGTATTCTTCTATCCACTCAATCATTGTACATTCATATTGTCAGGTACATTAAGTAACAACATTTATATATTTATATTTTGCCTTTTCAACTGCAGCCAACACTATGGTTTTTACACCATAGCCAACACATATTGGGTGCTTCTCTGGTTGTTTTCCTCCACACCACAGTGATATGGATCTTGTAATAAATGAGTAAATGCATTTGATTGATGACTTGGGAACTGCACTTACTGTCTCTTCTTTAAGTATTCGGACACTGTCCAAAGTGCAGGAGCTACAGGTCATACACTGACAATAAAGCGCTGGTGGTCTCGGCGTGGGAGCAACATTGTAAAACATCCCAGGAAACATCCAAATAACAAATGCGTTTGGTTGCTGGGAAAAGGAGACTCGTACGCACTTTAACATCCCATTGTACTTGGACAGTTACCATTATGTCATGTTAAAATAACAAGAACATATACATGAAAAACGAGCTCGATTCCTGGAATTCAATACCCAGCTCTTTGGTTTTGTAGATTATATAACAGGCGCAATAACTTGCCGGGGTTACGCAGAAATACTGAATGCATCTCTTTTGAGGAAGCAAACTTATGATACAGATTTAAACAGCTCACCCGGGAGGACTTTTTCTAGCCATGACATTGTAACCATGCTTATTCACCAGTTTTGCCCATTGAAAATTACACACAGCCTAGCTACACTTCCCCTATGCATGCCTTTTCCTCCACATAAATAAAAGAAAAGCAGCCTATAGTCACTTTTACTATTCATAATCGCTTAATCTTAATTGCATTCTCTCCTGATTATTATTATTATTATTATTATTATTATTATTATTATTATTATTATTATTATTATTATTACTTTAGTTGTGCAATAAGCATCCCACGTTAGCTTGGTGCAATGCAAGCATCAACGAGGTCCACATGATTTTGTAGTCTGCGTACATAACATTTTCTTTTTCTACAAACACTTCCTCTGTTCCCACCCCTTCCCTTCCCCTTTTTCCCAAGCAATACAGTTTCTCCTTTATCAAAAACTCACTGCTCAGTTGCATGACTTGAGTAGCCCAACTTGCCTTTGCTTCTTTTCTGTCCACAAGGGAGATTTCTTCCACCAGTTTCCTCTTTTCTTCTCAGCAGCACCGGGTTGCTGAGTTTGGCAGGTCCCTTGCAGAGCCCGTCGAGTGGCAGCGCATTGAAGTGAGTGTTTCTGCAGGAGTGTAGTGAGAGGGAGAAACAGCCCGTATTGAAAAGGCTGCTGCTCCTTTGCAAAGGATGCTTCTGTCTCCTAGCAACAAAAATCAATCCGGCTGGGATACGTATTTTTTGTGATTGGATGATGGGAAAACTTTCACTCTCCTCCTACATTCCTAAACTGGGGGTTGGGGGGGATTTACAATACAGAGTAGTGGAAAATAAATCTTGCTATTAACCAGTAGTACGAACATGTGTCAGCTGAACTGTTTGCTAAAGACAAGTAAATAGTGAGTGCTAATATGAATTCCCCTCTTCTGTTTTGCTTTGCATATCAGAGACAGGTGTGTGCTTTTTACATGATTGACAACTGTGCAATAATTCATAACCAATATAAGTGATTACCCCCCCCACACACACACACACACTCACACATACACATACATGCAATCACACACGCAGAGACACAAATACATGCATTTTGTACCCTACCTAAACTAATATCACATGCAAATTAAATAATGTTCCATCACCATATTATAATGTTAAGCCCTACTGGGCTTATGACATTTTTTTTTTGCTGGGTTTATCCGGAAATCAGGAAAGATTATGACTAACTTAAAGCAAATTGGGAGCGACCAGGTGGAGATTGTCATGTCTGAATTCTGTCACAGTGGATCAGATACCTTGACAAGATCTGATTAGGCACATTTAACCGAAATCCAATACTTTTCATTTATATTGAGGAATATACCCAGATGCTTCATTTATAGACTCACTTTACATGATCTTCTGTTACCTTATCCATTAAAATGGTCTATAAATACTAATAGTGAGAACTATGATCAATAAAAAGTGTTTCCTCTTAGTCATTTGATTTGGAAAGTATTTCGTTATGTACTTAGTGTGAAAGTTAATTTGGTAACTTACATAATATGCACTTAAAATAAAAATAACACCTTTTATTATATAAAATAATGATTAAAATCCCTATGGATCTGTGAAAAATATTAACACTAATGTGTGAGGAGCTATTCAGTTTGTATTAATCAAGTTGAATTAACTACATTTATGGCTGTAGAAATGCCATAATAATAATACAAAAAATGTTTTGCAGTGTGATTCAGTCGAGATACATTTCAATAAATGACATTTAGACATTTTGACATTGCATCTTGTTCCTATGCTTTGGGTTTTCTCATGGACTTCTCCTTGCTTGTGGCCTCATTTTCACCTGAATGTTCCTAGTGTTTCTGTTTTTTGAATGGATGTGAGTGTTTGGTATGATGTCACATCTATTCTGTGCAAAGCTCACATTCAGATGTAAGCATTTAAGTCTGCCATTCTCCCATGAATGGCTTGTGTGTGATTGAAATGGGCAAATACATGGATAGTTCAAAATGGGAATTCAATGTGAAGCTTTCTACATGGTCAACCAAATGAAAACTACACTATGCCAAAATTAAATGACTAATTAATTTATTTGAATTCTTTATATTTGGATACTCTTAAAATGAAAAATCACCTGGAATCTTTACAGTTTTCTCTGGGCTGCATCTGTGTTTAAAACCCCCACAAACAAACAAACAAACAAACAAACTCTAAAGAGACAGGATTGATAAATATTGATTATTTTTAATGAAGCACCAAATAATATTGTTTCAAATGAAGGGAATACATATGACTGCACAATATGCATAGAGTTTATGTTGAGCAATGCACCAGTATTTGCAACTCAAAATAAAAGACTTACCTATTGAAAAAAAACACAAAGAGCAGGAAGCTTTGCAAGATGTATTTATTTTTGTCTTTTTTTTAGGATTGAATCTTTGCAGCTATACATGTGTGGTGTTTCCATGGTTATAGGCTTCTACTGTACATGATCTTTGAACCAATAAACAGCTTGGAAAGCTGACAATCCATAGTATATGAGATCCTGCTGGAAAAAAAATGAAACCTACAACAATTAAGTGTAATATAAATATTATTATTGTATCTTCATGATGTTAGTGACATATATTCTTGTTTTTTTCTTCTTTTCACAGAGCCTCAAATGAATGCAGCCCCTTACAAGTTCAACATGATGCATTTGATAATATTTATGATTTGTTCTTATTGTATTTAAATAATTTGTGAGCAAGTTTGCAATGGTATTTATAAAATTAAGAAGAAATTCAGCATATGACTTCCCTTTGTATTCCATGTGAGTAATGAAGCATGATATGCATGTTCAAGGCCATCAAAAAAATGAAAAAAATGAAGGATTATGAAAAATCTGTACTTCTGGTGCTAAAGGTGAATCATGATGAATACCATTATTATGTCACCAAGGTTATTTTCCAGAGATTTGTTATCAATTTCTGTGTTAGGAAGGCACAGCTATTTATTACAAAATGGTTTGCTTGACATGAAAAACAAAACAAAAGAAAAAAGAAAAAAACCTGAAGATAAATAATTCACCCACTGACCCCAAGCAAGTGAATACACACAAACACTTATTCAGCTCCCCCTCCACTTCCTTTCCTTCCCCCATGTCTCATCCCACCTTACCACATGCATTCTAATACCATGTAAGTAAATCAGTATGAGCAATATTTTTGTATTTCCTCAGTTTTAAAAATGGGAATGGTTATCTCTAAAGTAAAATGGAAGAAGACTGCTAAAGATGATACACTGTGGAAGATGCATTTGTACATTTTTCTGAAATAAAAGTGCTTCTCATTACCACTATGCTTGAACATACACATCAAAATTGTACGTGAAATCCTCAGCAAAACATAAACATTCATATTACAAAATACTAGGAAACACTATATACTGATCTCAAAGATCCAGATAGTGATTTTAGCTGATATCTATGCTACCATGTACCTTCTATCTTCGAGTGTGTGTAGCATGCTATACAATCACTGCAAAAACAAGTAATCAGTGACATTGGTCTGGACTCAAAAATGGTTAGTTAGTGTCTTGTCAGTAATGTTAAACAAATGAACAAAGCAGACGTTTCAGGTCATATTAACAAAACAGGTTACATTGCAAAAACTGCAAAACCACATTTAGAGATAGAATCGATTACTGTGCTCTAGAGAGATTAATCAAAGGTCTGTACAATTCCTATCTATGTATTACTATCAATGTTTTTAATGGTTTGTCTTACATAATATATAATCATATACCTACTAAATGTTGCCTGTTATGCAGACTTGAAGCCTAATGAAAACTGGCAGGGTATTGGCAAAAACAGCAGAAGGGATAGCCCATTTGGCTTATAATATAACACCAGACAAGTAATGATGATCGGTGTCTTTGAAACGATCTCCGCATTCGAAATGACAATACTGGTCTAAGGGTTGTTATAGGTGTGTGAAGTGAAATTTCAGATTATTCGACATAATTTAAGAACTGTTCAGAACAGCGGACTATGAGTTTGTACATCGCTGTTACTTATGCTTTCTTTCTCTCCATATATATTCTATATGTGTGTGTGTTCATGTTTGTTATTTTTGTTTGTTTAAAATCAGTTGTTAACTTACTGTAGAAAATTATCTATTTCTGCTGTGATTAAATTGTTTATAAAGCATATTTCTCAAACCCAAGTCACAGAAAAAACTCTAAAAAGACTTTCCATGTAAATATTTATTGTAGACTTTACAGGCCATGGTTATTATGGTTTCCCATATTCTCGTATGAAATGCACAGACCCTACTATTGCCATCTACTGCGCTTTTCGGTAAACAGTTTCTTTGTACAGGGCGATGATTTCCATCATCGTACAATTTCTGTTGTGAATCCAAAGGGAATAATTTGTTTATGACATCATGAATAAGTGAATGCTTTCTTGTCTCCAAATCAGTAGTGCTGTTCTGCTTGTAAACAAAACAATGTATGTAATATATTAAGATGTACCTCTGGGTATGTTTTTTTTCATGTAATTTGAAATTACAATAAAATGCTGCCTTTAAATTCATTATTGTTATGGTCTTTGAAATCTCTCCAAATGTTAAAGTTAAAGAAAGGCAAAACCTCAAAACCAGAACTGTTCCAAATGTGTTTTGTCTTTTAAATGTAGTTATATTTACTTTAATACGTACAGTTCACTTCCTTCTTTGCAATCATTTTTTTCTACATGCATACATATATTTTTAAAGATATATTTTGGATGGATTTACAGCCCCTCTCTCCTGTTGGGATTTCTATATGCTGTGTTTACAATCCAGCCTGCTTTTAGGCAAAAGAGAGCACTCTCAAGCTATACACTATTGAAATGTTGGCTGGCAGGATAATGGGTCCTTTGTCCCTTGTAGCTAGTGTGTAAGTAAAAGAGACTAGCTCCGTCCTGTCAGGGACAGCGACACTTGGAACAATTTCTTTTGTACTCTTGTATCCTCCAATGGGCTTACCACATACAGCGGAAGGCTAAAAGATCTAAATTTTCCCATTAACTTGGATCTGAAATTTCGAGTGAAAGGAGCACAGTCACACCCCTATAGAGCCACCACTTTGGAAATGTAAATCCCCCACTGATTCCTCTGTTTGGGAAGTTAGTGTGTGTTGATTTCAGAC
Source organism: Amia ocellicauda (assembly GCF_036373705.1). NCBI lineage: Eukaryota > Metazoa > Chordata > Actinopteri > Amiiformes > Amiidae > Amia > Amia ocellicauda. Next base: position 20,243,216 of record NC_089864.1, on the reverse strand, counting down.
TTCCCCCTCATACCACGAATCCGTCTGTTCATACAGCAATCAAATTATCCTGGTGAGATTGTGTTTTGCAGAACAAAGCTCTTTTTTAGGCCATAGTGTACAATTGGGCAGTTGTCAAACATTTTCAAGCAGGGAGCTGTTTACGCTCAGCTTGTTATTGTTGTTGTTTTTCTTATTGTTATTATTACAACTATATAAATATGTCCATAAATCATATGCTCTTCTATATCTAGATATTTTGCAGTTCAATCAGCTCTTGCCACACAACCCAACAAACATACGAGTAAACAAACAAACAATTCATTCATTCAGATCTCAAATCAAGATTAACGTTTAAATCCTTTTCTTTTTCTTTAACTTTCTGAATGCCAGCGTTGCCAAATTCTGAAGGTCCTTTAAAGAGTTTTTATTGCAGAATAACTCTTCCCCCAGTTCTTGCCAATGTATTTTCATGGATTGTACTCAACTGAATAAAGGACCTATAACCAGAAGGTGACAAAATCAACAAGATGGATACACGGAGGGCAGATCAGTGAACGAGTGCATCTTCAGCTTTCTAAGAGTATGCTGAGAAGATCAAGGAATACCATAAGCCCATTTATTTTTTCATGTCTAGATGAGAAAAAGGCCTTGACTCATTGCATGGAAATGGCTTTTTGCTTTATGTGGAAGCATCTGCATTACCAACCAGGATCAGACCCATCAGAGACTTCTACAGTAAAACTATTAGCTGTCTGCACCTCAGGTAATGCCATTCAGTTTCTTTGTTATTCAAAGATGGGGTCTAACATAATTACATTATGGGTTGCACTGGGTGTGTTTGTCGCTGTGGAGAAACTCTAGGCAGTACATTTAATCTTCACAGACTTGGGCAAAACAAAAGATACAGACAACACTGTTAACTGGTCAATGACCAAGATGCAGCCACTTGGGAGTGACAATATTGTGATTGTATTAGTCTGTGATCGAGTACTGTGAATTTAACTTCACATAAAGAAATCACATTTAGAAGTGTTAAGATGTTAGATAGGGACACAAATATGCTAAAACAATATGTGGAGCATTAAAAACAATACATCTTGCAAAATCCTTATTCAGATGTCGACTGGGCCTAATTCTCCCTTCATCAGGAATGTTTTGGGGTAACACGTTGTCCTTTTAAATCAAATAAGCTTCTTAGTCTTCTAACAATGCCTCATACAGAGAGGATGTGTATTGGAATACAAGAGCATCTACATATTATTGCCTTCATCCAGTAAATATAAGTCTATGCAGTTTATCAATCATGTTCAGGATCATAGACCATAAATGACCTTGTTGATTGAAAGAGATTTCTTGAAATTTAATATAGAAACAGTCTCTACAGTTGATTTTTCAATTAATTTGTTCATACAGTGTAGATTGTTTCATATACATTTCACATCGCCTTGGGAAATCTGTAATATCAAGTAATCCGTACTACACTGTAGAATAAAAATATTTGATAAGAAATACCGCTTGTATTTTTTACCTACTGTTTTTTTTTTTTAATAATTCACTAGTGAAAATAATAATAATAATAATAATAATAATAATAATAATAATAATAATAATAATAATAATAATAACAACATCCAACTATATATACATACTTATTACTTATTTTTTCTGCAGACTACTTATATGACAGAAAAGCTGCAGGTAGATTAACCTAGAAATGCAAAGGCGTAAGAGAAGAATCTGCCTTAGGGAAGTATTATTCATATTCATATTCATATGGGCAGCTGATCATTGAATTCAGTTTCAAATGCAGGAGATTTATTCGTCTATTTAAAAAAGAAGTTTATGATGCACCAGTTGTATTATTTGAATACACAAAAAAAAATTGGAATTTATACCATTCTGTATTAGCTTAGTTCTACAGAAATTGTAGTACAAAAACACAAGAAAGCTTAGTGAAATGCTTAGGGACTCGTTCTTTCCTGGCCTTTAAAAAGCTTTTGCAGGATCACTTTAAGGAAAATCTGATTAGTTCGGCTCCCCGGTATCTATAAAAAATGACTTCCCTGTTCCAAACCCACACCACTAGAAATAATTTGAAAACTGCCAGTTAAAACAGAAGCTTCAAATAAAATGTTTTACTGTATTGAGAAAGGAATTGATTTGATGCCATAGAGAAGTATGCTAGAAAAAAAAACAGTGATTCCAGCAAAGTTAAGTTTAACTCATTTCTGTCTGTGAGAAAATTATAGGGATAATGTCTTCATAAGAGATAAGAAGAGACAGGCTGGACTGATACTAGATGTTGATGTAATGTTTGTGTTTTTTCATATTAGACAGATTGGAAATAGTAGGAGTGAAAACAGGAAACTTGTTCAAGTAAAACAGATGGAGGATGAATCATTCAACTATGCACAGATGTAAATACCAAAGGAAAGAGAGAATATGTTCCTACATGTAAAACAAACACCCCAGAGCTTAAAAAAAAATGTTGCTACTGTATACAATGGGTAGTGGTAAACAAAAACTAAACAAAATAAACAAGTTTTCCTTTTTCTGTACCATTCAACACTGCATTAAAACACCAAAACACATTGTCAAGGATAGACTGATGACACTGTCAGTTTGGGAGTGAAACAGTATCCCTCTATTGGGGGAAGCTGCTATTGCAGGGAACCAGATGATTGCATAGTCTTTCAATGATGACCTATGAAAAGTACAGGCTCCTATCCTGAGAATCCAGGCGGAGGCTCACAATCCTCGGATGGCTCTATCAAAAGGATGTCAGTGGTCCACGGATGAGGATCTGTCGGACTGGCAAACAGCCTCACGGAGTTATCAGCAAAATGCCTGTGGAGGATTTCTACACTTTTGCATTATGAAAATGATTTACTCAACATGACTTGTCTACCCTCAGTGTTGCCTCCCGATATTGCTGCCGGTCTGTTATCGACTCCAGACACAGAAGACCACGGGTCAGGAGAGGACACATTCAATGAGCAGAAATGCCTCATTGTCATGCACCTCACTGCCCCTGCTCATGTCATCATAGCTTAAACCATGTCCAACTTGCCCCTGAGCCACTACACTTAAAGGTTTGATAGTTTTATCCACGTCTTTTGGTACATACATTTCAAATTTTGTATTGTTGTTTTTGTGTTTTGTTTACACTGGTTGTCAAATAAAAAAATCAATAAAGAGAGCAAAATAGCAACATCAGTTACAGAAAGGAGTTTAGTTGAACCAGTACTGATTTTAATATGATCTACAATATCTTCAATTAAAAAACTTTTTTTATTAAGCTCTGATTATTTAGTTTTGTGAGTTTCCCCTCATTAATTATTGTATTTATAGCCTACATATTTATTAAAGATTATTACAATTTATCTGACAAGCTGTACAGTAGATAATGAAGTCATTCATGGAATTAAGAGAATAGGCAATTATTTAACAAATCATTTTTTTAATGAAGGTAATTCCACAGCTTTGCATTAATGTGTGCTGAACTGTGAAGGGCCTCATTTAAATGGCCCTACTCTTGATTGATGAGTACATCATAGCACATGAAGAAAAACAATCCTTCTGTATACTCGTGCCTAAAGCTATAGAAGTATTCAATTGCACTAACAATAATCTATTGGATTTTGCAAATAAATATATACATGAAAGCATTTTTAGCAGATGCCTATTTTTCCTTTTTAATTTCAAGTATATGATATAGTGTCAATGTAACAGGGCTGAATGTGTATAAGAAATGCGGTTTGGATTAATGACATTACCCTATCAGAATGAAAAAAGAACACATTTTTGATCCTATTTTAAATGTTTTAATTTCTAAATACAGACAGTATCTTTTACAAACTGCAGTTTGGCAATATATGGGAAGACCATATGTCATACACCTTCTTGGTACAGATCACATATGCTATTGGGAAAATATTGTGGGGATATCCTCTGGTTTTGGGGGACATTGAGGGACACAGAACCTGTCCTAATTTTGGTGTCCTCCTTGTAATGAGATATTTATCTCACTTTAACCATTTTCTACTCATTTGCCATGTCTTCGCTCATCATTCTAGTCTAGTGTCTGCCCTGGCTGCTTATCACAACCAATTCATTAGTAATTGACCACAGCAGCCTCACTCATAAAAAATTAACTGTGCTGTCATGAATTATTGATTAATGATACCATGAGATATAGCAGATGTGCAGGCAATCTGACAATAAAGTGCATCAATAAAATAATAGAAACTGCCACAATCAATAGAGTAAGATTTTGTTGCTGTGATTGACTTTGCCTTTTATCTACTCTCCTTCCCAGTAGGTGGCTATGATGTGTACTGAGGGCCTGAAAATGTGCTACTGTTGTGAAAACAAAGGTATGTCCAAGAGGATTTTCACTCGTTCAGCAGGAAATTAACAAAAAGTAGCAGATGTTAAAATGCTATGTGGGAATTTCTATTGCTGAAGATTATTAATAGGGAAGACAAGCCTTTAAACCTATTGACAACAAAACAATAAGCATACTACCATACTTGTCCTTCAATCAGGTAAGAAATCTGTACAGGTTTGCTCAGATCCTAAATACACCTCGCCCCCAATATAAGGCAAATTTGGATGTAACACGTAAAGCAAGAATGGTTACGAAAGTCAAACGCATTTACAGCCTTTTCAGACATTCACTCCAATCTTCATTGCCTTAAAAATAGTCTTGTCTGCAAGTCATCAAGTTGTATCATTGACAGTTTAAATCTGTTGATTACCTTTTTAACCTAAATTTGAACCTTTTCTATAAGTAAAACCTCCTGTTTTTCAAACTGTTTAGTAGTTAACAGTTCATATTACTTAACAATCTATATATAACATAGCTGGCTAAGTGACAAAGTCGCCCATGCTCCTATTTGCTAAAATACCAAAATCCTTTTTTACAACAATTTGTAAGGATGTGTAATTAAAAGCGTTTTCTTATATTTTATGTGAATTTAGCATTTTCCTAGGCATTACATGCAGACCAAACAATTGATGTATGAAACCTAGTCCATGTGGTTATATTTAGAGGTGTTTAGTACTTGTTAAAACACTGTGGGCCTGATATTCAAATGTTTGGCGCATCACGCAGAGGGTATGCTCATCGCAAATGGCTATCATGTATAATTATTTGCCATATTCAAAACCCAGTTTTGCGTGGTGCAATCCATTCTGTGCTGTTCACCCTTTAATTGTATGCATGGCACAATATGGCAGGAGTGGCTGAAATTATGCATGATTCCTGCTATATTCATAGCTGTACACTGCATAGTTTTGTGATAACGAAAATAACGCTTAGAAAAGGAGGCCTTAACGTAGTAATAAACTAAAGGAGATACAATTTAACCACTGTTGAACAGATTTATTTACTGCATACACTGCGTTAGCTCTAACAAAAATGATTTGCTGACTATAATAACGGAAATGCTCGAGGCCAAAGCAAGTTCAATATAACAGGGTTATAACACGGTAACAGTTTTTGGCTCCTGAGGATCACGTTATATTGGGGTAGAAATGTAATAATAATATAATAAACTAGCAGGACAACAGTGGCTGATGCTGAAGGTCAGGCCCTAAAGACCCTTTTGTATTATGTTTAGGTCAAACAGATTGCAATAAGTAGTTACCTTCCTAGGGTGCATGTTAATGTTTAATTTTGCTATTGCTGTTTAATTATTTAGAAAATGATGTCTAAGTGGTCTAGTTATTGTCAAAATGCATGATCTTAATGGAGTGAAAATGCTGCAGTTCTGCATCTTTTTATTATTAATGAAAGGTCATATAGCAAACACACCAAAACATCTCCAGTGGTTTATTTAACAAAAACTTCACACCATGTGGTGCATTAAGCATCCAAAACAAAAGCCTTTAGGAGTCACAGTTGGACTGAGTTGTTGGTCTTCAATGATAACCCACAGTGAACATTATACTGGGTGCTATATCAGACTAGACAAGGAAAATCATCTGGGGTGGATTTGCCTCATTGTACCACAGTGACTCCTACAGAGAAGGCATCTGGTGAGCGCGGCCATAGACAGCCCGAGGTGAGTCACTTTCTTCTTGACTTGATAGCTTGGCAAACTCCACTAATGAGGTTCTCGGGCTATAAAGACGATCTGGCTCAATGGATTGATCCGATGACACAATCTTTGGTCCTTTTCACTTACACGAGTTGCAGCATTCAACTGAAATCGGAACTAAGTGGGGAAGTAAACTTGGAGAAGCAATATCAGACCTTCTGAAGTAAAAAAAAAAAGATCATATATAATAATAATATTCATACTAAGAAAAATAATAATACTAATAATGTGCATTATATGTACTATACACATTATTAAATAATATGCTGCTTATTAACATTCAATTCTTCAAATTCTACAATTTTGTCTTTTCATTTTACAAGTATTGCAAGAAAAAAGAAAACCCAGACTAAAGGAAAAAAAGGAAAAATAATTCCCAACATCCCCCACACCCCTAAAACAAAGCAGATTATGCATAGGATATTTCTAAAGTTTGTATGTATAACAAATACAAAGTACACTTTGGGTTGATTAAAGAGTGAACAGAAAGCTGTTTACTATATTTGTTTTGGAAACAATATACTTAAAGTATAGCATTGCTGATATCAATGTCTGAGTGAAGAATACTCTCCCTTACTAAGTTCATTTAAAGGTTTAAAAAGACTCAGTAATTCAGAGGTGGCTTTGAACACAAACTAGAAGAGAGTGGGTCCTTAAGATTAGGAATTTGAAACTCTGCTCTAGACTAAAGCTAAACACTAAAGCTAAACAGATATATGATGTCAGGATTTGTCAATTCATTCTTCCAAGCCCCATTACTTGATCCTGCTGACCTTCTCATCTGGTGTTTAGTTTGATGAATCTACATGAGGAATATCATGAAATACATTTTATCTGCCCAAAAGAATCCAGCTATCTGGACAGATTGTTCACTCTAAAAAGTTTATGCTTGTAACGAAAGGCAGCCTGAGGCCTTAGCTCCCTAGGGATTATATTATTCCATGTGGGGTTTTAGTTTTCTCTCCTCAAATCTCTCAAATATTGTATTGCAATGGTGAGGATATTATTTTTTCTTCATTAATATTGGTTTGTTTTTATTAAGCATGCTAGATGATTTAATGTGACTTGGGAAGGCAAACAAAAATCAATGCACAAATCAATGCATTGCTTTGTTCAGTATCCTTCATCTTGCAAACCATGTAAGCCAGCTCTGTATGCTTAGAATTGCATTGTTACAACAACATAAAGCTTTGAAATAAAACAAACTCAAAGGTGAGTGAAGACGAGTTAAAAAAAGAGATGATTATTATTTTGCTTAGTCTCAGTGCAATTTCGATTTAATTAAATTCTTGACAACCTTTTCAGAAAATGACTCTACATCAGATGCTCAAGCAAACAATATTTCAAAGCAGCCAGATAAAGAAAACGATTTGTTTTTTATTTTTTAGTGATGCTCATTTTTACTATTATTCTTTTGTGTATAGGTATATAGAGGATTTATAATAAAAATACATGTTTTTAAAAAATGTTTTGTTCTTTAGTAAGTGACTAAAAGATTAAAAATGTATGACAGAGCTGGAGCAGGATTTCTTTGGAACAGTGGTCTGGCCATCACACAATGTTTCTGTTGAAATCTTATGATTACATCTGAACTGAACAAAATTGTGATGTGAAAACACAACAGCTAGTTTGTCAGCCATATAATGGCAATGCTTTGTAGGCAGTTGTTTTTCTAACACCTACTATTTTCTGAGTGCAACGAATGGAGTACCTGTCCAGAATAACAGCTGAATTCAAAATCCCTTGAAAGGCTTGCAAACAATATTCAGAATTTTGCTTGTCACTTATTCTAGCCAAATGGTTGCAGGCAATTTAGTTTTATTTTTTTACAGCCTGCAACCCTCCTGAGAGGAATATATTTCAGGCTCTGCATTTACAGAAAATCTGTCTTTTATATTTTAGATATCAATAAAAAGCAAAGTCCCCTAAAGTTATTTATATTGCCGGCCAAGGAATGTTTTATTGCCACATACAGGTTTATGATAAATAACAATAACAACAACTCTAAGGATTAAAAAATATTTTATTTTATACACAAAAATTATTAAATTGATATTTGAATGGCAAATTCAGACTGGGTCATTGAAGAGTTCAGGAGTTTCATCAAATATAAAATGATTCAATGAGCCCTGAAAAAACTAAAAAACAAACCATGAATTAAATACTGAAGCCAAGTGAAACATATTGATAAGCGCGATTGCTATTGCTGAATTCAGCCTACATTTCTACCTATGATACGTACCTGTGTAAACCCCAAAAATTGGATAATTATTTGAAACAAGGTAGAGCAAGGAAGGCTTCAATCAGATAATGAAGTTAGTCATGGTTCAAGATTATGAGCAGAGTGGCAAAGCTTATAAACTATTTACATTTTATGTTGTTCAATCTTAATGCAAAAATTGCAAGTGTGTATTGGATTGTTGCTGATTTTTAATAAAATGACAGTTGAATGATTTGAATCAGTAATTGGTAACACTTTACAAGAGGTCTCTCTAGTTACAGTGTATTAACATGGTAGGTACTTAGTAACTACATGTTAGCTACTCAGATGAATAGTGTAATTAAGCATTTGTTAACATGTTCTTAATGTATACACATGATTAACAGTATATGTAAGTACACAATTGGTAAGGATACCTTTGGAGCTATACTGGGCATCATAGGCATAGGTTTAGGGGGGGGGGGGCATGGAGGACATTACCCACTCAATGTTGAGAACCTTAAATTGTCCCCCCCATTGCATGCCTGGCTCCATAGGCATAAGGGACACACCCCCCCAATATTGACAGCATCCTCCCAGTTCTGAAACGAAACCTACGCCCCTGCCGGGCGTGACACACTTTTTACACATTAACTACATGTTAACAAATGCTTAATTACACTGTTCTTATGAGTAACTAACATGTAGTTACTGAGTACCCATTAATTAGGGAGACCTATTGTAAAGTGTTACTCAGTAAGTTGTAACTGAACACTTATCTTAATTCAGAAACAAAAAGTGATTGTTTTCTGTGTATTTAAGGTGCTATAATTTGAATAAATTTAGAACATGACCGCAGAGGACACATAGGCTCTTTGGTCTTATCTGAAACCACAGATTAGTTTGAAATGTCTCTCAAATATATTGTGAGAGCCATTGCTAAAACAAAGATTGACAGGATGTTGAGGAAATGTGGTCATAGAAGATATCATCCAATGATTAGTGAAGAGTAAAATATTGACAGAAAGATCACAAACACATATGTACATGGTACTATTTCATACATGTCCATTTTCATGAGTGGTCAAAGAATTAGGCAGCCAGCCAGCCACTAGACTAGACAATATAATACCAATGCCCTTATATTGTTTTATAGTCTCAGATGTATTTAACAAATCAGACTGTGCTTACATTTGGAACACAATATATTATATAAAGTTGTCTGACAGTAAAGTTGAGTCAATTAATATCTTTCTGTTTTTTTTTATACAGTGTAGTGTATTTGCTATATGTGACAGAGATTTCTCAGTGTACAATCTATATACAGAAAATGAGAATTTGATTTAGGGTCACAAAGGAATTATCAGTGTGCTTCCTTATCTGAACTTAGGAGCGCAATGAGGAAACTTTAATTTTTCTAAGGCTGAGATTCATCAAAGTAACAGTAGTTTCAGGAGCCATTGATAGTGGCACACTGATTTTCACCCTATAACAAAAGGTGCAAGCCTGTGACAGATTTTGAGAAAAGATACATTTTTAAATAGTACCAAGCTGACCCAGAAAGAATGGTTGAAAAGAAGACCTGCTATTTCAAAGTCAAGGAAGGAGCTCTGGCATTGTTACAAGCAATCAATAATTCACTGGCACACTTTCTAAAACAACTGTGAAACTTTAATATAGATTTAACGATTGTAAGATCATTGTTCATAGATCTATTTATTTCTTTAGTTGTTTCATGGGAAAAGTTGTTTCAGGAAAAGCAGTCATGCGTGATCTTGTGTATTAATGTGGTAACTGATACATTGTCAGAATCTTCCACAAAAAATATTGACAGATGGATTCAAGTATTTACCCTGGCTCCAATTTGTTTTTGCTTCTTTCTTTAAAGCATAGGTCTCCCCCAAATATTTATTTGTATGCAGAAAATGGAGACTTTTATTTATTTATTATTTATTTATTTATTTATTTTTTGTGGTGTGCTATATGGGATTTTAAGTTGTAATTCTTGTCTAAAAATACAAATAGGCTATGTGCAATAGTACAATAAACAACATTCTAGTCATGCATTTCCTTCTTTCTTATTTACTGTGAATAAGAAAAAAAATATTTTGTTGAGTACATAGGAGAAAGAAGGGCAAAGCATTGGGTAGAGCACTTACTGTACAAACACCTTCTGTGTAATATTAAGTAATATTAAATATTTATCCTTGGGGAATAAAGTGAAGTCATTGTAAACCATGAAGAAGTAGAGTAAGCCATAACACTGACAATTAAAAACTATGGGTATTAGTTATGGCTTTTCAGATATGCTACTAGTATTGCTTACTTTAAAACCTGAATGAAAATAAAGAGGTGATTTTTAAATCACAGAAGCAACATTTTATTTTATTAAAGTTATTGTAAATACGGCTCACATTTTATTTCAAAGCGCAAATTACAGATAAGGTTTAAAGAATGGAATTTTCCTTCCAATTGGTTGGCTGTCATGTTCCATAAATCTCCCGGGATTTCAGTCTTCAGCAGACAGCAGTGTTCATTAACATCTCCCTAAATATTTAATTCTTCAATTTGATAAGAAATATGTATCATTCATGAGGTACTATTCATCTGAAATATTTCTCAACACACATCAATTAAAACAAAGCCTCTTATCTGTGCATTATAGAGCAGTCCTTTATTTAGTCCTGTTTCATTACTGTTCAAACAACTCATTTTACAACAGCAGCATTATTAAGCTATCAGTCACTTGCAGAAATCAACAAGAGACAAATAATTGAGTGCATTGTTATACAATATTACAGCAACAATGTCACGAATACCTATATTCACAACAAATGATGGCATACAATTACTATGGTACATTAATGCACCATATGGATTGTTTCTCTGTTTCTTTGTATCTGTTTTCATTGCCTTGTTACAAATTATTTTTCATCACTCAATACTTATTTCTGTTCCTTTCCATATGTAAGTTATAAGAGTATATTAAAAATAATCTACTAACCTTGTTCTAAGGAGACTTTTCTGTATTCTTAACAGTTCATTGCTTTACATCCCAAAGAAGTGAAACAACTGAAATAATCAGATAATTAACAAGTTCTTGTCACATAACTTTAATCAGAATTTGTCTTTTCCCCATTCCTATTAATTCTATGCCTGTACATGTATTAACCATATTTATTTATTTCATATATTTTATCAAAATGTAAAGACTATATTTAAGAATTGCATTACTGATTGTTGTTATTATTTGTGTGCCAAATATAGACCAAATAGCCATCTTGGTTGGCTATTCCTGTAGTTTAATTTGCTTTAAGAGCACACAAAAAAAGAAATGACAGACTTTATCCCACCATAGAAAGCTCAGATATCCACTCAGCAGTTAATGTAAGGAGCTATTATTTCCGATTGAAAACTATTTTACACAGCTTGCTAATTATCTGGGCTGCCTAAGTACAGCTTGTCTAGCTTTACAGCAAGTGGATCACTAGTTATTTCCCATGGTTTCATTCTTGTTCATCTTCCTTAACGTATTCCATGAAGGAACCCCCACAGTGATTGTACAATGGCAAATAGGATGTAAGACCTATCAAATCAATGAACCAGGGAAAAAATGAAATTGGCAGAGATAAATACTACTATTTGGAAAATGACTGCGAAAATATAGCTGCAGAAATTGCTCTGTTAACCCTGACCCTACAGAATCAGAGGTCATTTCTGGAAGAATTGTAGTTTTGTTTACAGTTAAATAAAGCCAGAAGTAATTATTTCAAGTTGGAAGTACACAGATATACTTATTAGTTGGATAGAGTTACCATTATACATTAATTGTAGTAAACTGTCAAACACTGGCATATTTTTTCCTGTTTTGTTTTGACTATATTTACATTTTTTAAGCCATGCTGAGTTAAAATAATTCACACCTAATTTCTCTAAGAACAAATCACAGCAGCAAAAGTGGGGAACTGCTAATAATGAGATCATTATCTAATATACATAACCAGGTGGATTTTGGATAATCTTAACAATGTTTTTGGGGATATCCTTATTTTAAATCACATTTTTAGATGTTGTCTTGATATATTCAAGCTTACACAAGTTTTTTTTTTCTTTTTACGTGGCTAACTTGGTTTCATAAGCCAATCCCATTCAGTGCCATTTACAGGTGTCCTAATAACTTCTTATTTAACTGGTGATCATGTGCTTCTTTAATTAACAAGAGGGGATACTGTGACGAGAAAAAAATGCTTTTGGTTGTCTTCCATGAAAGTCAATGTAATTTCTATTAAACAATAGTTTATAGTGATTCTTCAATAAATTGATCCCACATTATCTTACAGCCCAACAAGATTTACATCTTACATATATCCATGCACACACACATGGACATAGACACACATTCAAGAGCTAATAATGTATATCAATGAAGTTAGACCATTAAATTGATTATTTTGTCAGTCTCAAAGGGGCAGGAGAGAGAACTGCAATAGTACAAAGACTCATCAGACCAGCTTCCACACAGGTTGGCCGAGTTCCAGCTCATCCTTTGCTACTCTGCCAATGTACTTTAATCGTTTAGTCCCAGCGCTCATTAAAGCTAAGACCTCTTGAGTAAATCCTTACTCTCTTCATGCCAACTGCTATACAACTGTGGAACAAGGTAAATTTTTGTTCTGTGTAAGAGTGCTATATCCAAACAACCTCTAACATAGCCAAATACTAAGTTTAGCTTGGAAATGGCTTTGTTGGACTCTTACCAGGCTGCCCCTGGTCATTTTCAATCAAACAAATCCAGACTACAAATGTATGCAGAAGATAAAAAAAAAAAGTGCACAGACAAAAAGTGGGTAGCAGGCTGTGCTAGACATAGCATTCAATTGTTTATTTAAAAATTCCCACCATGTTTGAATTAGTATTCTTTAACTGAAATAGTTCTGCAGTGAAGTGATTGGAGACAAACTGTACTCATTTTTTTTACTGGCTGTTTGTAATTCAAAGGCACTTAAAAGTGGATAGGGTTTAATTCTTTCTTTCCATTCTTTCCCTCTCATAATCTGCTTCTTTGTGCAAAACCTGGGAGTTTGAAGAACTGATAAGTAATACTGAGTCTCTTTTATACCGTGGAAGAAAGTGCACTTACGTTTGTTTGTGAAAATGGGTACTTTTATGGGCTAGAATAATAATCAAAGTAAAGGAAGATGGCAGTGCTGTTTGGATAATTACAGAACATATTGAAAGTAGATGGGCAAATATCGTGCATAGAGTTTAAAAATAACTCTCAATCACAAAATAATATAATAATAATAATAATAATAATAATAATAATAATAATAATAATAATAATAATAATAATAATATAAATTTGATCCGCCACAGACCACACAGCAAGAACACGGAATTAGAAATCTGATTACTTCAGTATTCTGGGAAGGGCATTAACATGCATGAAGGAATACAATTTTTGTTTCCTTTGTAGATTGCAGTGCCTCGAGACAGATTGTTGAGGTCAGGATTAAAGTGGGACAGCAAAACTCTGTGGGAAAAAGTATCTGTCCTAATTAGAATAGACCATTTAAGGAATACCTAATAGGAAAAGTATACTATACTATAATCACGGATATAAGAGCTGGAATCAGCACCACTGCCACCACTAGGCAACCTTAGGTGGGCGCCTAGGGTACTATAATTTACGGGGCGCCAAATATGGGCAAACTATCACTGCATATTGATATGCGGGGGAGGGACTTGGTCACGTGCCAGTACTCTGATACTAGGTATTGATTCTCGATTCATATAATGTCACAATATTCATGTTAGTATAATTGTATTGTTGCAAGAGACTGGTTGGGCTGGCTACCATGTAGAAAACGGAATTGCTGTAACTTTCTATCTTAAGGAATTCAAGAAAACATAAAAAGTAAACTATGTACAAACTTGTTTTAAACTACATATAATTTCCTTATATTTGTATATGGAATGTAAGTTATAGCAGATGTTTTTCAGTGTAAATGTGTAATACATTTTCATAATGTTAATGAAAAGTGTAAAACATTTAAGGAAGTGCAGCTATTGTTTACTATAACTTGGTAATGTCAAACTAAGCCGTAATCAGATGTTTTTCAGTATTAATAGTACAAACTAAGCAACTATTGTTTACTATCTTTTTGGTCATATATACTCAACAAAAAAATAAATGTCCCTTTTTCAGCACACTGTATTTTAAAGATAATTTTGTCCAAATATCCAAATAACTTTACAGATCTTTATTGTAAAGGGTTTACACAATGTTTTCCATGCTTGTTCAATGAACCATAAACAATGAATGAACATGCACCTGTGGAACGGTCGTTAAGACACTAACAGCTTACAGACGGTAGGCAATTAAGGTCACAGTTATAAAAACTTAGGACACTAAAGAGACCTTTCTACTGACTCTGAAAAACACCAAAAGAAAGATGCCCAGGGTCCCTGCTCATCTGCGTGAACGTGCCTGCAAGGAGGCATGAGGACTGCAGATGTGGCCTGGTCAATAAATTGCAATGTCCGTACTGTGAGACGCCTAGGACAGCGCTACAGGGAGACAGGAAGGACAGCTGATCGTCCTCGCAGTGGCAGACCACGTGTAACAACACCTGCACAGGATCGGTCCATCCGAACATCACACCTGCGGAACAGGTACAGGATGGCAACAACAACTGCCCGAGTCACACCAGGAACGCACAATCCCTCCATCAGTGCTCAGACTGTCCGCAATAGCCTGAGAGAGGCTGGACTGAGGGCTTGTAGGCCTGTTGTAAGGCAGGTCCTTACCAGACATCACCGGCAACAACGTCGCCTATGGGCACAAACCCATCCCACAATCCCATTGAGCACGTCTGGGACCTGTTGGATCGGAGGGTGAGGGCTAGGGCCATTCCCCCCAGAAATGTCCCCCCCTTGTTCAGGGACACATTATTCCATTTCTGTTAGTCACGTCTGTGAAACTTGTTCAGTTTATGTCTTAGTTGTTGAATCTTTTTATGTTCATACAAATATTTACACATGTTAGGTTTGCTGAAAATAAAAGCAGTTGAAAGTGAGAGGATGTTTCTTTTTTTGCTGAGTATATAAGTAATCAAATGTTTTTCAGTATTAAAAGTACAAGCTGACTTTTATTGTTATTCACATGTTAATAAAGTATTAATTAAATAAAATGAATATGCTTGATTTAATTACAATGTGATTCAATTAAGCATTTTGTAATGTGACTCAAATTAATTAATTGCATACTGTCATTTCATTCCCGTTAAATTATACTGAATATTCAATGTTTTTTCCCCACTATTTTGGAAGCGTGACTGTCACGTGTGTGTCAGAGGGGGTTCACCTTGGTGGCAATTTGCCAAGGGCACCAATTACCCTTGCACTTCCCTGGCTGGGACAATTATACAAGTATTGTGAGTGTGTGTGTGTGTGTTTGTAAGAAAATAAATTATACAGGTTTGCAAACAGCCCTTGATTCCCATTTTCACAGAATGTAGAAATTCGTACAGATGTCCACAAGTAATGTCAATAAGGGAATATACCTGGTTTCCCATTGTGAAATGGGAAATCATACAGGGTCATACCACATACCTCATCCAGTACATACAACATGTAAGGGGCATGTCTAAAAAGAACAATAACTACATATAAGGCTATATACGAAGGGTAACACTCCTGGGATAGTTTTCACTTTACATATACTGAATTAGTACCATAGGTTTAATAAATATTTGAACATGGATATGTCATGAACATGCCAGGGTTTATGCCCTCTATGTATGTAAGCATTGCATTAATGTACATATGTATGTATGACTGAATATCCAACAATTCAGCCCTGTTTCAGTATTCTGACAGACCTTGAATTCCAAAACACTCGACCGATTCAAGCCATACCTCACCCGAGCCGTTTCCTGTAGTAATAATGACTCTGGATAGCATGCATTCAAGGCATAGGAACAGATTTTACAAAGACAGCTTCCGTCAGTCTTTTACTATTATGCAACTGTAATCGGCTGCTAGTTCTAAGGGCGATTCATTCTGTAGAAGGTTCTTAGAGGGCTATTGATTTGTGCCTTTGTCTCCTTTGTGAGCCCTGAAATCACCAGATTAAAAGTAGAGGAAAGGAAAGTCAGCCACTAGTGTTTTTAGTTCATGCTGTAATTTCTTCCCCTCCAGGATGGACTCAACACAACTGACTTGCGTGAAATGATTGATTAGTCGTATGTTTAATATTTTGTTAACATCTGCACAAAAACTTGAATTTTCTTAGTCATGCATTGCTTCTGTCTTGGTATAAGTCTATATTTACTAATATAATCATATAAGAGAATGTTGATATCTCAGAAAGGTAGTCTTTGAAATTGTTATAAGATCAACAAAATAATTAACATTTCTACAAATGTTTATATGTTCTAAGACGTGTCTATGCTCTCTTGCATAAAAACATTGCAGAGTAAGGAATATAGAGAGCAATTAAGGTCAAATCATATTCTTATATTAATTATATTAATTAAGAATTAATCAATTCTGAGTATTGTACAGTTCCATCCATCCATCCATCCATCAATTCTTCACTCTGTTCAGTGTTACAGCAGGTTACACCATGGATAGGATATCAGTCCATTTACCAGAGTTTTAAATTTGGTACAAAGATTAAATACATATAAACAATAACTGAAAATTACACCAATTAAACATTAAGTTACCAGGATCAATCGGACAAAATATTTCAGTAAGTCTCTTCCACCAGACATTGTAGTATAGCCTCACCATAACAAGCCTTTTTATCTACATTTTATTTGAAATGAAGTAAAAAGTATATACACATTAATACAAATATCCACATAATCAATTTGCTGGTTTTAAAAATGTGCAATTGAAATAGGGCAATCAAATCAAATGGATGGTAGTTTGCACTATGGTTATCAAATTCTAATTTTGCAGATCTGTCGATTTTTGTCATGCTCTTCAGGGAAACAGCTGCCATCTGGCATGTGGGTTCATAATCTGTACACATGACTTTTGACAATTACAAAATCCTACAGGTAAACTAGAACAAAAGGATCAGCTGACTGATATGTATTGCCTAATTTTCCCCATGCTTTGACAATGTAACCACAATAACACAACAAACTACAGGGCTTGTGTTATTGTACACAATGACATGTGAAAGAAAACACCCCTAAACTTTTTAATGACACATTTGTATCCAGCAAACCTTTCAACAAGATCTGATATCCAGTCACATAGCAGTCTATTAGAGATCTCTGGGTAAATTAATTGGGGGTTTGATATATGGGATTGTGAGGAGAAAGAGAGGTCAACAGATGAGAAACAAAAAAGACTTCACAGTATCTTTTGAACTCACGCTACCATACTTAAAGGTGAAGTGTATTCAAGCTGTATTCTCCTATTATGTAATGTCTTGTTGTGACTACTTTCAAGTGATCCACTATTTTAGTTACTGTCCAAATGTTTGCACCAATAGTCGTTGTTAAACGATTACCGATAAATATGAATTATCTCATAATTATAAGAAAAACAATCTTCTCTATTCTAAAATTGAAAATATATTTAAATTAAATATACGGAAATGATTGGTAAGGACCCAATTTAAAATATAGATTCATTATATAATACCAAGAAAACACTTTAGGATTAAAATAGAGGGCACGGAGAGTCTTAATACATACTTTGTGTATTGTATTTACTCAAACTATGGACATATATGTTTAATGATTATAAGCAACTATGGAAATATATGATTAAAGATTATAAGTACATCAGGCCTCTGAATATTTTTTTTAATGTTAAATGTAAAACATTCTAAGAAATGTAAGCAATGTGTTCAAATAGATTGAATTAAATCTAAGCTATGATATACAATAGCTTTCTTACATTTTATATGTGATATTTCATAGAAAGATATTGGAAATCCATGAGATGCTCTTTTACTTTAGGATGATTTTTGCATATTGTGCCCTAAAGTTGTATTTAAATAGTGTGATTGTTAAGTCACTGAGTGTCCCAGAGTCTCGGAAAGGATAATGAATGACATAACAGTCTGCTACAGGAGGACACTAATGAAATGTATGGATGGCAATCAGAAAATCTTTGCATTCAGGCCTTTATTAAGTTTGAATCGTTTGAACGAACCAAGATGAGTGGCTTATTGGCACCGAGTTCTTTACAAAAGGATCCATGTTTACTGTTGATCGTAATTAGGGTACATTGGTCAATTCTGTCAATCAACTTGACTTGTTTCTTACAGATGGCCATCTATGTCTGAGCTCTCAAACAAATGTCCGAAAGCACTCTGAGTGTCCTGGGAGAAGCACAACTTAGCAAACCGTCGAATGACATTTTTTCACAGAGTAGCTTTGAGGTACTTAACACACCCAGTATGTTCCTTTATCACACTGCCTGTGAATGTGTTGCTCCTCTCAGGTGACCTTTGAATGCAGAGAAATGTTGTGTGCTTCAGAGTCTCTGTGTAAATGTCCAGTCTAGGGTAAGTCAAACCTGCTGTATTGCAATGTGTTGCAGCACAACAACAAATTAAAAATGTTCTCTGAGTTCGACAGCAATGGACCACAAGATGTGTGGGCCTCTGGAACCATAAACCCCAAAAGTATTGTTCATAACAAATCTCAATTGAATGATACAATAACTGATCTCTTATTTGTTAACTCGACGACAGAGGATTTTTATAGTTATAGAATATAGAATAGAAATAGAAAAAGATTTTTTTTCTTACCACTCTGTTACCTGACAGGAAAATCACTTATTATTAAGGGATCAGCAAATAGTACATTTATTAGCAATGACATGAACCAATATATTAAATGACGGGATTAGTCATTGAACAACATCGCATGCCACATGTAATATCTGTCTTTAATTAATTTTGGTTTTGTTTCATAAGCTGCCTAAGTGGCTGTGGGCACTTGATGAACTGCCCGGGCAGAAGTGGAAAATGCACAAAACAATTTCGGCTTCTGCTCACACTGGTAGGGCATGTCGCCAGCTACCCATTAGGGGGGTGTGCCAGACTTCAGCAGATGTCCAAAGCATATGTATATATATATGTATGTGCTACATATTTATTTTATTTGTATAGATCAAATGCTTGTAAAATGTAACATTGTTTTTGTTAATGCATTTTTGCAGAAACGTATCTGTGGTATTTTTCAATGGATAACTTTTATATTAAATAAATCAAATCAAATCAAACTTAAGTAATTCAATTATCTAACAGGTGTCCCTGTAGGCACTGCAGTTAAACTAACCAAAGCAATAATACATAAATTAACATGTAAATCTCTGAAAAAAATAAAATAAATGGGATGCATATTGTGTCCATTTAAAGAATGTGTGAAACTGCTGTCCTCACAGGTGTGGTGATAGAAAAGCATTTGCTACAACCTGTTACAAGTCTGTAATGGCAAAATAACTTCTAAATTCAAGTAAAATAGTTGTAATTAGACCAAACATTGAGGATAAACATACACTCAGACAGAAGTGACATTCCAGGCACTATACAGTGAGGGAAAAAAGTATTTGATCCCCTGCTGATTTTGTACGTTTGCCCACTGACAAAGAAATGATCAGTCTATAATTTTAATGGTAGGTGTATTTTAACAGTGAGAGACAGAATAACAACAACAAAATCCAGAAAAACACATTTCAAAAAAGTTATAAATTGATTTGCATGTTAATGAGGGAAATAAGTATTTGACCCCTTCGACTTAGTACTTGGTGGCAAAACCCTTGCAATCACAGAGGTCAGACGTTTCTTGTAGTTGGCCACCAGGTTTGCACACATCTCAGGAGGGATTTTGTCCCACTCCTCTTTGCAGATCCTCTCCAAGTCATTAAGGTTTCGAGGCTGACGTTTGGCAACTCGAACCTTCAGCTCCCTCCACAGATTTTCTATGGGATAAAGGTCTGGAGACTGGCTAGGCCACTTTGTTGTTATTCTGTCTCTCACTGTTAAAATACACCTACCATTAAAATTATAGACTGATCATTTCTTTGTCAGTGGGCAAACGTACAAAATCAGCAGGGGATCAAATACTTTTTTCCCTCACTGTACATATAGTTAAATTACAGCAGAATTTTCAACAGTAGGTGGATTAATTATGTTTATAGTTCATATGCTTCAAATGCAATGGAAGAGTAAAGAAAACATTCAAACAGTAATGTAATAGAAATAATTTCAATGGATCTAATGAGCAGAAAAACATTACTTATTAAAGTATGTGATTTAACTGGAGAAAGTATAAAGAGGACAATTAGTCCTGACTTCCCTCAGGTGTCCAACACTGAACATTCTCCTCTGACACTACAGCTGTGGAAGGATGTGAACATCAGGATTGTTGTGAATTACTGCTATTGGAAAATTCCTTAAGACACATCTATTTAGCTTTAAAGGCTGTTGCCCCTGGATCTGATACGTCATTTGTAATCCATCATCCAAATAGTTCAAGGAAATTGCACATTGGATCCATTAAAACTGCACCAGGTACACAACCTGTCCCATTTCTTGCACTGGTGTGTGTCTCCCAAGATACACCACTGTTTATTTACCTCCTCAACTACAATTAAACAAATGAAAGAAAAAATAAATAAAGACACAAAAGCAGAGTGCATGATACAACATTAAACTATTTATTTGAAAGTGCAAATCTTTACAATGTGTTGTTTATCTGTGCTTAACCAGACCATCTAGAAGAATTCAGTAGGTACTATTTATGCCCAGCTCCTCCACAATAGCTTGATATCATTTTTATGTCCGGGCTAAGGACATAAATGTCATTTTTAACATGCAAAATTGGTTTGAATTGAACGTGTTTCAATTAAAAAAATAACGCATTGCCATGGTACGTCAATGACGGATTCAGTGTGCAAGGTGGGATAGTGATTACACACACTCGTTGTTTTCTCTTTCACACATGTACAAATCAGATACAACAGATCCAGTGTGCAAAGGCCTTAATCTATAGACCATTCTGATGTTTTTCTTAAAACTTTCACTGATTCACTGTAATGTGTGGATGTTTTTATTGTTTCAAATAACTATGCTTTTATCATGTTTGTATTGTTGTTTATATATAGTATGGTTTTTAAAACCTTATAAGGCTCCTTGGATAAGGGTATTTTTGCTAAATGACAAAAATCACCCAACAACAATAATACTATTGCTACTACTACTACTACTACTACTACTACTACTACTACTACTACTAATAATAATAATAATAATAATAATACAGTTTAAGCCAGCTACAAACTGTCCACTGTATTAGCACGAGTCCTACATTTCTCCTGCATTTAATTTTTTAAAATGTTTTGCTTCACTGCAATAATGTGACTCTATTCAATTTGACTATATAACCTGATTATAATTATGTAATTAAATGTTATGTTAATTATTTTCTATTTTTATTGTTTTGTATAGTTTTTTACTCCCTGATGAAGTATTTATTTTACGTCCACAATAATTAAATGTGTGGTTTAAAGTGTGATTGATGTGCTTTTGTTATTTATTAATATCTATATATCTACTCTCTCTCTCTCTCTCTCTCTCTCTCATATATATATATATATATATATATATATAATGTTAACAATATTTCTAAAAAAATCCTCAGTGGATACATTATATTTATTTAGTTTTATTTATTTATTCAGTAACTGAAATCAGTTGTTATCATGATTTTATGTTTTTTCCTACAGATTGTCAAAGCTAATGAAATACTTCATGCCTACCTGCAAATCTGAAGCAGTAATCTTTTAAATGGTTGAAAAAGATAGTACTTAGCCTTTAAAGGCCCACCATACACAGGTCTTTGTTGGCTGAACAAAAACAGGAAAGGGATCTTAATGGTTCTTCTGTCTTGGCATTCATTGCTGTCTTACATCGACCGTTCACTTCAATCAAAGTCAACACACACAAACAAAACAAAATAGCGGCAGAAAGGCTGAGACCTTTTAATGTTGCACATTTCTAATAAAGAAACATGTTTTAATTAGATCCTTTGGGTTTTGTTGGTGTTCAAGTACCCATCATAAGCTAACCAGTCAATGGGTTTGTATATATTTAAACATTACTTACAGGTTTAAGATAAGCACCACACGATTATGAGGGTGCTAAATACATGATTCATAATATGTAAAATTAACTTAAGCCAATATGGAAGGTTACTAAAATATTGAATGTTGGTCAACATTGCTTTGGATTATCTGAAAAACAGAATGTTTCAACATTTAAACAAATTAAAATGTGTTTCCTGTTAGCAGTAAAGCAAACTGTAATTTATAAAATACATTATTTTGTCATTTTACTTGATCCACAGAAATGTTAGTTTGATTAAAATAACTTCTATTATTTCCTCAGTAGTGTTTTTTCCTCTTGAGTCCTGTTACAGACCTAAGACTGGGATGGAGGTTCACCTTTCAACAGGACAATGACCCCAAGCACACAGCCAAAGCTACACTGGAGCAGCTTAAAATCAAGATTGATGTCTTAGAGTTGTCCAGTCAAAGCCTGGACTTGAATCCAATTGAAAATCTGTGGTAAGACTTGAAAATTGCTGTTTACTAATGATCCCCATCCAACTTGAGAGAGCTTTAAAAAATGACAAGAAGAACTGGTGAATATTGCACAATGCTGATACCTGAAGACTCGCAACTCACAACTAATTGGTGGTTCCATCAAGTATTAACTCAGGGGGGTGAATACTTATCTAAATACTTATAAAATACAGAATATTTTCTGTAAATAAATACCTAAAATGTTTTTTTCCTTTTCCTTCTGTAGCAGGATAAGCAAATGTTTATTATTTATTTATTCATTATTTCACTGGGCAACTCTGTTTTCTATCAATTTTAGAGGATTCAAAACATTATTACAGTAAGGGTAAATCCACTAAAGATTACTGATAGATGCCAATTTCCAAATATTAGAAAAAACATCACTAGAAATACTGTGAAATTATTTATGACAATAATTAATGCTGGCTTGAGACATTAAATATGTTCTGCATCTGAGGCATTTAGTTAGACTTGGCTGCCAACATCACAGTCAAAGCTCAGCAGGAGCGAGGGCCAATCAGATTGTAACAGCGTTTGCAATCAGCCAATGTAGGAAATATGGGCAATAAGAGGGCAAAAAAATAGATACAAAGAATTATTGTGTAATAACTGTAAAACTGTCAAAGTAGGATAAGAGGATAATAAACAAACAAACAAAACATGTTTCATTCAGAATAAAACAAAAAATATTTATCTTGGGTGCCTTTGAAGGGTCTGATGATTGCTCATATAGAACCATCTGCTGACTTTTACTTTTAAGACTGTTATAGTGAGAATCAGATAAAAGAAAGAATAGATACTGTGATAAAATGTCCAAGTTTAAAAAAGGAGGCAAACAGCCTGCCTCTTTAATTTAGATCTGTCTATGTGTCAGTTCTTAGCCTGCCTCCTATTCCCTTCTCCCAGCACATTGCCTCTCTTGCATCACTACGGACAACAGTCACCACTTGTGCACCATGGTAATATTTATCTGGGAAGCATACTTCCTGTACTGTTCAGTGTAGGGGACTTTGGAGGTCACTACAGGCCATTTCAGTTGTTCCCTAAGGACTGGAAAACGCCATACAAAATGCCAGATGGCCAGATTAAGACACTTCTTGAAGGGTAAGGGATGATTTAAAAATGCAGCCTTAGGACGTTAACAAAAATGTGCTTTAGTGAATGCTCATGTGTCACGGATTCATAACATAAATTCTGGAGCTTTATATTTTGCCATTCAATTGAAGTATTGTCAGTTATAACTTTATTTCTACCCTGTCAAGTTGTTCTTTGAAAATATTGTATAAAGTAACAACTCTTTCAGCATCTGCATCATTAGTAACAACTGTTCTAAATTTTAGATATTTCTCTCCTGCTCTGAATTTGTGCCTTGTGTATCCGAAACCCAGACTGTATCTCTGGGGAATTCAGTCTCAGTCTTTCTTTAAATGCATCCGTCATTGATTGGCCACACACACTCATTATCTGATTAATCAGAGTTTAATGTGTTGATTTATTTAGTATTACATACAATAGTATAAATGTCTACAGGGGGACGCCTCAAAGATAACAATTTGAAAAAGGGAAGTTGTTGAAAAGGCAAATGTTAAGATCAGTGTAATAACTGTAGCATTGTATATATTTATTTTATATAATACCCCATGCATGTAACTGATCTATGTCTGTAATAGGTTACCCTTAATATGTGTTTATGAACAATTCTTTATTTGAAATGAAAAAAAACTAGTAGTAGTTTAATACAGTACACCAGCAACAAATTATGAAGAATGTTGACGTTCATTTAGAGTTTAAGTTATCTTAAATTGCCCAGGGCAGAAGTGAGATATTTTAGATGGAATTTTGATAGAATTTAAATAAATTCAGTATCTGCTCTTTGCAAGACAGATGTGGCTTTTCATTTCCTGAGAAGTGCCAAATGAGTCGGGTATGTTCTGAAGATAATACCAACACATGCTGTCAGGGATTGACAAGGTCCCAATGGAAAACCTAAATGTCAGACACCTGTATGTGCTACATGAAACTCGGCTTTCTAAGTTGAAATGTCGCAACTCTTAACTGCTGCTTTGTTTTAAAGGTAAATCAACCTCCCTAACTCTAAACATAAACCTATTTTATGACAGTAAGAAGACGCATAAGCAGTGGATTCAATGCCTTGTATTATTATAAGGTATTCATTTAGAAATGGAGACAACACTCCTAAATGTGAGAATTTGAATACAGGTATGTGTTATATTACATAGAGCCCCCATAGTGGTAATTTTGTATTCAATTTCCTGTCTTTAAAACAATGGCGGAGTTTACATGTGAGTCACAGATTAAATGCCCCTCTCCCTCTCTGGGTTCACATGGTTTTAGTTTATTGCACTGGAGACATGCAACAGCTCTCATGCTGTTTTCACATACAAATCCCAGAAAGCAGGGTTTACATGTGCGAGAACGGTACTGGAGACACTGACGTCACCGAATCCATAGCTGTCATGTGACAACATGCTCAAATTAAACAGTGTACAGCTGTGGCTTGTGCTTTGCGTCTAGTGGTTTGATACTTTGTTTTACTGATCTTCAACGAGTGTTTTTTCACAGCACTGATCTGCAAGCTGTGAATAGAAGTTCAACACGTTTCTCCCTTCTAATTATTTAAATATACAAGTACACAATTGACTCAGAGGTAGGTTATATAACAGAACACACCAACCATGCACTGCAGATCACCATGGCTGTAAGTCAGCATATGGGCACATAATCACCCGTCGTGCTGGTGGGAAGGTCATTAAATCGCCTTATAATTGTTCGTTCTACTCTGATACTGTTCAATTCCAGGAAATTATGTACATATTAAAAAAAAAAAATCTAGTCATAAGGAATAACATCTGCACATCAGGAATCAAACCCACGACACCAAGCTCACAGCAGCACGCCTGAACCACTGTGCTAGTTGAGATACAGACTTCAGTGTGAAACCTGCTTTAAGTAACCTACAGCCGCCACAGCCAAATGTCCTGATTAACTGTATATGACAGAATTATTGGGATTATAGTCTTAAATGAATTTATCAATTAAGAAATAAAAAACTTTATAATAAATAATACAAAATATGTGGGTATATATATTTTTAATATGGCCTACCTGTATATGTGTTCTATGGCTCAACAATAAGTCAATGCACTCATGGTTACATGGTTGTTGCATGGACGAATTGTCACCGGGATGAATTAACAGGGACAAACTGTCATGGACCCATGATACAGAGTAGTATCAGTAATGTAAGTTTACTTTCGTCAATGCAGCGGGATGATGATTCAGACGCTGGTTCCTGGGACGTGTCAATCAGGTTGCTAGCTGCCACTTGCCGCTGTCCAAATAAGCAGTCCATTTCCTCCCAGAAACAAAGCCAGGACCCCTCTGCTCCCCCCCTCCCCCTTCTTGCTCGTTCCTGGAGATATGACTGCTAAAGCTTTTTGAATTTGCCCCTGGCTTGCACTACTGTCCTTTGTATTCCCTGTGCAACGAGGGCATCAACAACTTGTTAGTACACCTGCTGATTGTGCTGTTGGGGTTGATCCCATCACACCTAGGTCTCGGTTACTGTTGATTAATGACCGGACCTCCTCCTCGCACCAGTGAACTTGAGCTGAGGGCAACAAGCACTCTTCATACACAGCTGGGATCAAAAGTGAGGGAATGCAATTACAATACATTAACATATCATTTGCTCACAGTTTGTAAACCAATGTTTGTACAGAAAGGGTATTCAAACAAGGAACAAGTGTTTTATAAAGTTAGGATCACAGCACAATGGACAGTACTGAACAGAGCACAACAAATCCACAACAATATAAAAAGCATAATGATAATAGAAAGAACAAAACACTTTCTGCATTTTCATTTACATGAAATACACCTTTGCTAACCATCAGCAACTTATTTTCTGACATCATGAAACCCACAATAAACTGACCAGTTATCTTGCACTTTTACAATATGGTCAATTAAGGATATATACGATTATCTCAGTAGCATCTGCATGTGAAGTGTGGGTTTACATGTGGAATTGGGTGTGTTCTTCCTGTGTTTTCGTGATTTTTACATAATTTAATCGAGTATTTGTGATTGACCCTGTCCTTCGCTGTGACCATTTTTTATGGACGCATTCCCATTAGATTTTGGGCCAAACGTGCTCACGAATCAACAATTCACCAGTTAAAACACTGCATGTAAACTACCCACTGTAGTTTCTAAATAAGATTCAGAAATGGTAAAGTGGTTCAATTTGATTTCAGTCTGTAGCTTAAATGTGACCTTTTACCAATGTTGATGTGCAACATTCCTATTAATGGACCATATAAAAACAAAACCTTCAACCATCCACTAGCAGCAAACTACAAACCTGTCCTGCTCAGTGGCAGCATATTTTTGTATCTATCTATCTATTTGGGAACATTCCTTGGATCACTTAGTAATTAATGGACACCAAAGGAGCACAATGGGTCAAATGGCCTCCTGTCCTTTGTAAATTTCTTATGTTCTTATGTTCATATCTATCTATTAGTCTATGTTTTTGTTTTAATATGACCCTAAGTGTTCACAAGGTTATTGTGCTCCAACAATCCTTGGACACATTTTCATCCACTTCATTCATTTATCACTGTAACACATTTATTTATTTATCAGACATATTTAATCTCTGCATACGATGACAATATCTTCCAAGTATTTCTAATAATCTGAAATGTATTTAAAAGGCAGAAGAGAAAAAGCACAAGGCATAGACTAAATCACAAGTAAAAACGTGTTCTACATTGTGGTTTAATGCATTGTCAGAAGCCACTTTCTACTGCTTTACAGCATGATGGGGTACAGGTTTCTTACTTGTGTTGATTTGGTCCAGGCCCAAGCCTTCTTAATGCAAGTGATTGGTATTTGTGATAGGAAGCACATTGAGTAACAGCTGTAGACTTGACTACCCCGTTCCACAGCATGAACCACAACAGACTCGGCCAAGTGTAACTGTGTTGGACAAAGGGAACATCCTGGGTTTACACCACCTTATTGTTTAAAAGCCTGAGCAGACACAGGGGTCTCTGTTGAGTGTGAAGATGGGCAGCCCTTGCCAAATTTTCCCACCAAATCCTGTTATTTACTTGGAGCAGTTTAGATTAACCACTAGAATTAGGCTCATCCCACAGCTTCCACATTTCCAGATAACCCATTCAGGAGCCCTAAAATCAATATTTGTTGTAGAGTCTGAGTATGTATAGATTTGTTTTTTTCCATAAAACACACTGAACGAACATTTGTTCAGATTCATTCTATTGTACCCCAAAAAAGCATGCCATGTAATTGTAGGTCAATATATTAACACAACTTTGCAGCTAATGGTTACACGGTAGCAATATAAATGTACTTATAAGTGTAGGATGTCACACTACAATACTTACAGTGATGTAAAATTGGGACAATATTGAAATTGTCATCAGGAAAACCTCATCTAGGCTCTTTTAAATCTATACCTGAAACTTATATTTTTGAATGCATATTTACACAACTGCTTTGTACCCAGAGTGTATCATATATAAGTCTACCAGAATTGTATTGCTTTGTTTTTAATTGTAGTCATTAGTTGTAAGTTATGTCTACAACATTGTGACCAATC
Organism: Amia ocellicauda; assembly: GCF_036373705.1. Taxonomy (NCBI): domain Eukaryota; kingdom Metazoa; phylum Chordata; class Actinopteri; order Amiiformes; family Amiidae; genus Amia; species Amia ocellicauda. The sequence continues at coordinate 20,214,655 of NC_089864.1, read as the reverse complement.
ATACGTGGCAAGATTGATCTTGTTTATAGGTACATGTTATTGTGTTATTTCAAAAGACTGAATTTGGAATTGCTTGAATATCCCAATATATGGTTTAATGTCCGTTCTTAATTTTATGTTACTATTGAAGTTAACAAATTAAGTTCAGGAACTTTTTCTATTTTTATTAATATAAAAACATAAACAAATGTGCTCTAACATACACAGCCCTATCAAGTGCCATAGTTGCTCAAACCTAAAATAATGTATTCATGTTATTCAGAATAGGATTTATACACATTTTGAAAGTGCATTTGGTTTCCTGTTGATGTAAGACAAGAAACAGACCTATACGTTCTATAGTAATACTTAACACATATCCTGCCAGGAATTAAAGAAATCTGTTAATGCATATATGCAAATAAAAACATACATACATACATACATACATACATACATAAAGACCTCTATGATTGCATATTATGGGATAAAGTATCTAAATTATATTCATGTAGTGGGTGAGGACAGTACACATATTTAGATGTGAAAGTGGTGGTGTGCACATTTAAAAGAATCCTGTTTGCTTCCATTCTAAACAGTGTGTTATGGAATCACCTAAATTGTTTAAATATTTACAGGTTATTAAACACTGTAGGCCATGTGCTTTATTTCTTTGTCCCAGCTGGTTTAATTGCAATGCCAAAGGCACACTTTGCATCCTCTTGTCTAAGTGAATGTAGAGGGAATATTCACAACATAAAGCATTTAATAACCTTTTAATTACATGCCCATGGCTTTACTCAGTGTCGCTTAATCTTTATATTGTTACTAGAAATGTTAATCGATGTTACTTTTATGTTCATCACCCTGTAACATTAGCATGGGGGTGTACATGTCACATCCTCTTTATGTGGTCAGGTTTTCAAGGGCTTGTTGACAGGAGATTCCCGGCTCAATGCTTCAGAGAGGAGAGGAAGGTCTTCTACATCAGTGGTTGCATATTTCTTCCTGCACTCTATTCCATTCATCAAAATATTAAGAAAGTAATTCAAAATGCATTCTGTATGGCTATTACATTTTTATTGTTAATTACAATGTCCCCCCCATTTCTGCAAGTACATGTTCATAGGTTTTAAATGCAATAAATTGTACGCTGGCTCTATTGTTCACATTGAGATATTTTAATACCACAAATACCCAGGCTGCAGTGTGAAATGGTTTGGGAAGTTGTAGATGAACAGGTATCTCTGATTGTGCATAAAACACCCCAATATTTATGCGCACATTACCATAGTCACCACCCAGGTACAACTCACCCTCATTTATGAACTGTCCCCACCTTGGATAATTGAATCATACTTCCATAGAACAATGGTGACTGTTTGAATCTGCAACTTTCAGATATTAAATGATACATATTTTATTGGATTTGAATTGAATGTGATTCAAATAATGTATTTTAAGAATTCTCTTATAAAGTGTACTGTCATTTCCCTAAAGTGTTAATAATCATGCTGAAGTGTAAACTGATTTAAGTTTGAAAAAGACACCCGTCCCTCAGTTCTAAGTAGGGCACAAGGACTGGAGGATGCAAAACAGCCCCAAAGGCAAACCGATACACCTCCATGTTTCACAGTGGGAATGACATTCTTCTTTACATAAGTTCCACCTGTTTCTCATTATTTATACTGCTGGTTTGTGAAGAGTGTTGAATTTACTAAAATTAAAAACAGACCGGTGATGCACTTGGCCTAAAAAACTCTCAAAAGCTTCAAGGTGAACGAAAAAGTTAAAACATAACCCTATCTTTTGCATTTTCTTCTAATTAAAGTAATGCATGCACTCCTGCTCCTACTAGTATGTTTCTCAAATTAATTAAAGTGAAAATGGCAAGCATTAGTCTGCGATGGATTTATTCAGTATGGATTGTGTGGTTACTGCTGATGGGGTTGGGCTTTTATTAATATATTCAGCAGTTCACACTTCAGTAGTTTCAAATATAACATGTTTTTTTCCCCCCTTACTTTGGAGTACATGATCAATTAAAAGATATATGCCACCAGTTTTCCTTCTTATTTCCTATAAGGCATCTATTCAATTAAAAGCAGGGATTTATTTAATTTGTACGAGCATAAAATATATTAAGAAAATAATAACAAAGGAAAATATACATACATATATTGCTTCTCTTACTATTACCTTTGCCTCCCTGAACAGGCAACTGTCTCCTCTTGAAAAACTTACTGAACATGTTAATGAGGATGTTGTCTTGTAACTGTAATGGCAGTTATACACCGATCAGCCATCACATTATGACCACTGACAGGTGAAGTGAATAAGACTGATAATCTCGTTATCATGGCACCTGTCAGTGGGCGGGATATATTAGGCAGCAAGTGAACATTTTGTCCTCAAAGTTGATGTGTTAGAAGCAGGAAAAATGGGCAGCGTAAGGATCTGAGCGAGTTTGACAAGGGCCAAATTGTGATGGCTAGACGACTGGGTCAGAGCATCTCCAAAACTGCAGCTCTTGTAGGGTGTTCCCGGTCTGCAGTGGTCAGTACCTATCAAAAGTGGTCAAAGAAAGGAAAAGCGGTGAACCGGCGACATGGTCATGGGCGGCCAAGGCTCACTGATGCACATGGGGAGCGAAGGCTGGCCCGTGTGGTCTGATCAAACAGACGAGCTACTGTAGCTCAAATTGCTGAAAAAGTGAATGCTGGTTCTGATAGAAAGGTGTCAGAACACACAGTGCATCGCAGTTTGTTGCATATGGGGCTGCGTAGCTGAAGACCAGTCAGGGTGCCCATGCTGGCCTCTGTCCACTGCCGAAAGCGCCTACAATGGGCACGTGAGCATCAGAACTGGACCATGGAGCAATGGAAGAAGGTGGCCTGGTCTGATGAATCACGAGTTCAAGGTGTTGACTTGGCTTCCAAATTCCGCAGATCTCAATCCAATCGAGCATCTGTGGGATGTGCTGGACAAACAAGTCCGATCCATGGAGGCCCCACCTCGCAACTTACAGGACTTAAAGGATCTGCTGCTAACGTCTTGGTGCCAGATACCACAGCACACCTTCAGAGGTCTAGTGGAGTCCATGCCTCGACGGGTCAGGGCTGTTTTGGCACCAAAAGTGGGACCTACACACTATTAGGCAGGTGGTCATAATGTTATGGCTGATCGGTGTATGTCCAAATATTGGAAAATTGGGTAGGATGTATAATTTGAACATGTACACAATTGTACCCTTAGAATCCTTCACATATATTCTGTAATGCTCAAAATATATTTTATTAATGAAAGAGTGTTACATAGTGTCTTCCTTGTAGTAGCCAGGTAAAAAAATAATTTGTTCCAATAATTACAATTAGAAGGAAAGAAAATCTTAAAATGTAGTGACATGAGTGATAACGTGCTTTGATCCTTGAAAACCTTATTATCTCACATTTTTTTTACTATCCCAGCATTACCATTATGACCTCTATTTTTGTCTCCTGTCTGTGGAACACATATTTAATTTTAATTTGTAATTCCATGTTCTTTAAATTGTCAGTTACAATTTGTGTTGAGGTGACTGTCCCACTTGATTCACTTGCGATATGTTTTTTATGCAATAAACATTTTATCCCTGATCTAAGAGAACTGATAGTTAAGTCAAGCCAGAGAGAGAGGATTTGTTTCTAAGATTCCAATACAAAGAAATCCTGGATATTTGTAGAACAACTACACATCCACATTGTAACCTTCCTGACTTCTACAGGATATAGATATTGCAATTAAAGAAAAGGATGTCATTATTTTTAATGATACAGCAACCTGAGTTAGCTCTGTGACACATTAGTTGTATTCAATTAAGCTGTGCATCTGTCTCTCATGAACCTGAATGGAATGACTTTATATATAACATAATTTCAATGCTTAAAGATAAATTATATTAAAGGTTAATTTGTTGACCTTCTCAGAATGCCCAAGCAAAGGCAAGAAATAAACCAATCTGATATAAAGAATGATCAGGTCAGACCTGTTACCACTTAAATGCAACATCAATCTCCACACACACAGCTGCAGTATTGTCCTCGTTTAAAGGTTGTATTGTCTAGTATCTTTTAGCTGTCGGTGACACAAATGATTTTTGATTGCTAACTTGTAACAATAAGCTACTGTGTCATTGGCAATGCACATGTCAGGGAACATCCTGATAATCAATAATTGTCTTCTCAGGTCATTGCCCTTTGCATCTTAAGAAATTCCCAAAATCATGATCTTGCACATTTCAGTAAGTATAAATTCCTACAGTTAAGCTTTCTGCCCTTTTTTCTTGCTCTATATTCTTTCTCTCTTGAAGCCAGCTGACATTTAATATATATATACACACATATACACACACACATATATATATATATATATATATATATATATATATATATATATATATATATATATATATATAGTATAGACAGTTTATTTAATTATAATTAGACTCAGAACGCCACAATAGTATATTAACTATATTTTCAAATCTGAATTATGTGGTTGTTATAGTTATAAATAGTTATTGTTTTTTAATATTATTGGCAATCTATCTAGTGTTTTTATGAACAAGTTGGCAACCCAATTACTTGAAGAAAATAAAAATGATGAAAATTAAGTTAAGTTGGTTGAGTAAAATATTATTTTTAATAGAGTACCATAAATCTAACCAGTTTCTACCAATGGGACCTCACAGAGTGCATTTATATTGAATATGTGTTATAAACAGTGTCAGGACAGCTTTCAAAGGTTTTAGCTTTTCACTTGCCCATGGTTTTAAACACCTTTTATGATTGAAAATAATAACGGACATTAAACCACTGAATTTATGCCTGTTAAAAACTGTGTTTGAGGGTTAGGCTACAGCAAATGGCAGCTTTTGTGCAAGTGTGCATATGTGTGCATTTGTTAAACTAATCAATGATCACAGATGTTTACAACTATCAGTAACTATAGAGAAAAGTATAAATCTTTTTGAAATTATTATGTCTTGCATTGTTTCCACACCTAAACTGCCTCGCAGCTCATTGTCATGTAAAGGCAATGGGAGCTTGCTGCTGACTGATAAGCGGGAATATATTCCATAACTGCCCAGAGCAATGCAATAAAATGTAACTGGCATTAAGACATACACTGGGAGAGGATGCCTTGCAAATATTTACAAGGAACAGGAGAGATTACATTTGGCTCGGCTGATTGTGTCTTTGGAGTTTTATGGCTTAATTCGTGCTTATCAATTAAAATTGGACATATCTTTATTTAATTAGTTGTAAGAGAGTTTTAGAAATTGGGTAATTTTTGAGATTTTTCTGGAGTTTTATATTCTTGATTTCTGTCACTGGTAAAATCAAACATCATCTTATTTATATATGTATATTCATAATTCATATAATGTATTCATAAAGGTAAAAGCATTTGTCACTGTGTTAGGAGGTGAGAAATCCATAGTGGAGTGGAATTCTTTAGAGGCTGTAAGGGGTTATTGAGGTTAAGTCAGGGCAAGGTAGATATCCCTCATGAACATTTTAAGGAGTTTCAGTTGAAATTATCATCTTCCAATTCATTTCACTGTGCTGTAAGACTTCATATTTAGAGTGATATCTCAAAACCAAAAAGTCAGAACTGCAATTGTACTTTTAGAGGACCATGTTACTTTGAAATATTTATTTATTTACCATGTTATTTTTTCAAATACGCATCTATTTTTCAGTGTATGAACAACTACAAAAATATTTTTTTAAGTGTTATCCCATGTATTATAAAAATAATAACATATACGCTACATGGCCAAAAGTATGTGGACACCCATTCTAACTGTTAGTCCCTCCAGGAATCCGTGATTCCGCAATTGCAGAATTTGCCGCAAAATTTGCTTTCTTGCGCAGAATTCTCTTCCTCCCGCAGGATTCCGCAGAATTAAGCAATTTTTGGAATGATAGACAGGAAAAAAAGTTAGAAACATAAATGTGGTACCTTATATAACCACTAGTTGTCAATAAAGTTACATAAAGTAAGTAGAGCCTATTTCACATTTAATTCACTTGTAACCACCTTTTGTTAATGATCTCCATCATTTATTTTTGTATTGTTTGATCTGCTATTACTGTCATAGGAGGGACAAAACTAAAAAGCTAAACTTTGCAAACACATCAGCCATAGAAACAGGTTTAAAATTGAGAGATATTTTAGACCAAATAGCATTAGTTCAAAGAGTAAAGTTGGAAATGTATCAGCAAAACACATGGTGCAGGAGTACACAGATCTTCACGAGGATGGTGGCAAGTTATATTGTACTGTCTGTAACAAAGTCCTTAACCACACAAGGAAATCAACAATTGATGATCATCTCAAATCAAATCAGCAAACAAAGCGAAAGTTCTGTAGCGCTGGTTCTTCCCAGTCTGAACTAATTTTAAAATGCCAGAGGACCTTGACAACAACCAAAAATAAAACAGTGGCTTCTGAAGAGAGAGAAAAGGTGGATAACATGCCCTGCGTACTCACTGGCGGATCCAAGGGGTGGTAAGGGGTAGCAGCTGCCACCCCAGCAAAAAATACTTGTCAGCCCAATCTCCCCATGCTAAAATATATAATTTTTTACATTATAGTACATTTCATTTAATAATATTCATATTTTTATTATTGGCATTATTTAAACTACAATGTTATAATAATTTATGGTGGCATCGGGTCACACCGTCCCTCCAATTTCACATCGAATAATTCAGTGACAAAGATAATGGAATGTGCAATGTATTTTCTCAACCATGGGGTGGCAACAGTGAGCTCAGCAAGCTCTCTACACGACTCCCTGCAGACGGTCTAGACTGGTAAAAATCGGAGAGAACGGTCTGATTTTTCTTTCATGCTGCTGCATTTTTCGTTTATGTTAGTATTTAAGGTGAGTAAGTCAGTGTACCTTCAAAGCACACTTTGGTATTGTAAAATCATCCTTAGGTGTACATTTTTGGTCTAACTGAGTTATTGTCGTTTGACTACATGTTTATTAAGGGTCACAAGTGTGCCCGTCGTTGCTGTTGGGCTAATGCTACTCGTATGCTAGTGCCAGTGAAGCGAACTGTACCGGCGCTCTTATTATACATCCATGGGAGATACAAGCTGCGGTTCTTTTTCATTTTCTTGGTTGTAAATGGTAACTTGTTCAGTATTTAAAATTAATGACTAAATCCATTATTTTGACAATAACGGTTTCTTTTGCAATTGTAATTTGTTTTTATTTCATACATTTTTCTATATTCATCAAGGAGTTTTCATACTGCTAGCTACATTTTTCTTATATGATTATTTCAGAATAAAGCAACATATGAATGATTAATCATGCTGTAAACATATATGACATAGATTAACCTAAATATATTTTTCACATCTTGAATACTGGAGGGAAAAAATCTTGCCAAGAGGGCTTCTGTCTCAAATCGACCTTAATTTCATAGGGCTACTTGTTATATTTAGAAAGGTCCTAGGTGATATAAAGGGATTACCTGACATGCTCCAGTCACCAAAACTTGACCTCACCAAAGCAGTTGATCTAACTGAAGCCCTTAGACAGACCTTTGAGGAGTATCAAAATAAAGATGAAAACTTCAATGAGTTGTGGAATACAGTAATTTAAATATGTGATAATTGCAATATGCCCACAGTCATCCAACCAAGAAGATCCAAACAGACAACAAGCCGACTCCAAGATAGTGTTGTCACATCCACACTTGGACAGTGAGCTCCACCTAACAGCAAGGAGACCTTTCGAGTGAACATGTTCTTTCCCATCATTGATGACTCAACTTGTTGAGATGAAGAAACAAGTCCAAATGCAACATAATGATTGGCATTCAGGCACTAAATCCATCAAGCAGAAACTTCCTGAAGGAAGAAATGGTCTTGTTACTGGCAGAAGCTTATGGATCTGATCTTCAAGATCTGATACATCAAACAAAACAAGTTCTTGAACAGAATAGGGCAAAGGGGAAAGAAAATCCTGCTGATCTGATGGGATTCATCAAGTTCTTGGAGCTGTTCAAGGAGGTGTTCAGTGAGCTTTTTCGTGTATGCTGTTGTTTTACCAGTCAGTAGTGCTGGCTGTGAGCACAGCTTCTCAACATTAAAAATTATAAAAAATCACCTGTGCTCAACAATTGAGGAGGGACGGTTAAGTAACTTAGCTCTCCTGAGTATTGAGAGCCAGCGTGCAAAAGCACTGGACTTGAAAAAATTTGTTAAACGTTCTGCTGAACGGCATAACAGCAACCGTTGACTTCTTTTGTCTTGAAACCTGACCTTTGACCATTGTATAATATGTTGTTCTCTCTCTTCATCTCTCTCTCTTTTTCTGTGACATCAGAAATATATAAATTGGAGTTGCTAAGATTTAGAAATCAATTGAGTTAAAAAAGTTAATGTATGTTACTTTTACATACATTCTACATACTGTACTATTTCAGATTAATTTTATTATATTGTGTTTTTTTTGTCTCAAACAACATCCCTGCAGTATTTTTTTAATCTTATTTAATCATCATCATTGTCATACTTGTGTGTCCTTTAGTGCACATCATCCATTCTCCAGCAGATATTGTAGCTGCATGAGGCATCAATCCAGTCCAACTATATCTGGCAAATCTATTTCCAGTATGTATACTAATTTACATTTAGGCTGGCTGATGTTTTTGGTTAATCTCCCTTCAGAAGCCACCAAAGTACATTTTATTTGGTTTGCGTTTTTTCCACACCTCCATGCCACCCTACAACTACCTCCTGCCACCCCCTTGCCACCCCAGGTGAAAATGTCTAGATCTGCCCGTTCGCACACACAGCTACCTAACATTAACATGTTAACAAATGCAAACAAATTGCTTCCCAGCCTAATTTTGCGAAGTCATTATCAGTCTGTTATGTGTTACAGTATTTTGTATTCCAATCATCGCTGTGTAGACATGTAAAGCCTTGTGTCTCAGTCTAATGAAAATTATATTAAAGTTACACTGGCATTTACTAACATAATGTTCACAATACACAATACATACAATCAGAGAAAGATTAAAACTGTATCTTATGTTTTTATATAATTTTATACTTTTTATGCAGTCACAATAGTCTAGTCTATTTTATAATTTACATTTAATTAGATTAAAATATATAGCTTTTTTGATAGACAATTATATTTAAAGTTTTTCCTTTACAGTAATGCCATCTTAAAGTAATGTATGTTTATACATTTATACTTAATGTAATTGTATGAATTTTAAAATCAGAATGTTATTATTCTTGGGCGATGTTTATTTTGAGACATGGAAATTGTATAAAAGTGTAAGCAGCCATTATTGTCTTGGTTTATGCCTTTTAATTGTTCATTTAATTACACAAATCATTTTTTTTCTGAAACAATTTGAGAATAAATTCTGCAGATTTCTGGGGGGACTAATTAGTGGTTTCTGCTATTTCTGCCATTGTTGACAGGTATATAAAATCAAGCACACAGCCATGCAGTCTCCGTAGACAAACATTGGCAGTAGAATGGGCCGTACTGAAGAGTTCAGTGACTTTCAACGTGGCACTAATACCCTTTCCAAAAAGTCAGTTAATCAAATTTCTGCCCTGTTAGAGCTGCCCTGGTCAACTGTAGCTGTTTCTTCACAGTTATTGTGAAGTGGAAACCAGGCCACAAGGGGGCAAAATGGGGCAAAAGGGGCCAATGCCCCCTCAATTGGAATATTGTGCCACCTCAGTTTTGTATCCCTATTCTGTCCTACAGTTTGCCCCCTCAGTCCCACCTGATTTGTTGCATTCATGATTGTGCTGTGTAGCAGGATAGAATTATTATTATTTATTATTATTTATTTCTTGGCAGTTGCCCTTATCCGGGGCGACTTACAAAACATAAGAGCAATACAAAATGCAAAATAACATCAAACCTACGTTTTCAGGGGCAGACAGCTTACTTCTGGTAGGTCATTAATATTAATAATAAGCCATCTATATGCCATTCATATGTCAGTCACACACATTTTACCATTTGGAAAAAATGTTATTTTGATTGGCCTTAACAGAGTAGAAGGGTGGGGTCATTTTGACCATTTAGGTTTGCTTTCAAAGTTACGTATACCTACAATAACAACAAAAAGAAGTTTCACCACAGAGGTGGAGGAAAAAAATATATCTGACATTAATAATTAGTAGGCAAAATTAATAGTTTAGCAGTGCTCACAACTGCGTGGAAAAACTGCGATGTTACAATGAGTTTGACAAGCTATGGGAGAAATACAAGGACATGGACACCTCCGCTCAAGCAAAAGGCAAAGATGTGAGTAGTGATCTGAAAAAATCTGTCCAAGCTGCATTGTACCGATTTGTCGTGATAGTGCATTGTACAGTATTGTTTCTTTTCCGTGATTGGAAATGCATTGTATATGGCTAGGGGATGTGTTATTATGATAATTAGCAACTGTTTTCTGTGCACACCCCCCCTCCTGCTTTTGCCAGTGGGAGCGGTATCTGTCACCACATTTTTTGAATGTGACAAATCTCATTCACATACGTTTTGAAAACTTGAGAGCTATACAAATTCATTGGGTGTAATTGTACTATCGATTATTATACATCCTGTGTTATCATCAAACTAAAATAGTTGTGTAATTTCTGATGCCCCCTTGCCGAGTTAATCCTGCCGCCGGTCCTGATGGAAACATCTAAGAGCAACAACAGCTCAGCTGCGAAGTGGAAGGCCACACAAGCTCACAGAATGGGACCACTGATTGCTGAAGATCGTAGTGTGTAAAAATCACCTGTCCTCGGTTACAACAATCAGTACTGAGTTCCAAACTGCCTCTGGAAGCAACGTCAGCACAAGAACTGTTCGTCGGGAGCTTAATGTAATGGGTTTCCATGGCCGAGCAGCTGTATACAAGCCTATGTTCACCATGCTCAATGCCAAGCGTCGGCTGGAGTGGTGTAAAGCTCAACGTCATTGAACTCTGGACCCAGGTTCTCTGGAGTGATGGATCACGCTTCAGCATCTGTCAGTCTGACGGATGAATCTGGGTTTGGCGGATGCCAGGAGAACGCTACCTGCCTGCATAGTGCCAACTGTACAGTTTGGTGGAGGATGAATAATGGTCTGGGGCTGTTTATCTTATAAATACACGTTTCTGTGTCAAAGTCAATAATCAAGAGATGACTTCACCACAGAAACGCCTACCTCCTGGAGGGTGTTCTTGATCTGGCCAACTGTTGTGAAGGGGTTTCCAGAACTCTTCTCTCATCCACCAGTTGTTTTCCGTGGTCTTCCGAACCTTTTTGTATTCCTGAACTCATCAGTGATTTCTTTCTTTTTAACAATGTACCAAATAGTTGATTTGGCCGCACCTAATGTTTTTGCTATCTCTCTGATTGGTTTGTTTTGATTTCTAAGGCAAAACACCCCAGACCAAGCAGGAACTAAAGACAGCTGCAGGACAGGCCTGGCAGAGCATCACCAGGGAAGAAACACAACATCTGCTGATGTCTATGGGTTCAGACTTCAGGCAGTCATTGACTGCAAAGGATTTGCAACCAAGTATTGAAACTCACAATTTAATTCATGATTATTCTAGTTTGTCCCATTACTTTTGAGCCCCTAAAATTTAGGGGACAACATATAAAAATAGTTGTAATTCATACACTGTTCACCCAATTTGGATGTAACTACCCTCAAATTAAAGATGAAAGTCTACACTTAAAGGACATATTGATTGTTTCCTTTCAAATCCATTGTGGTGGTGTATAGAGCCAAAATGATGACAATTGTGCTACTGTCCAAATATTTATGGACCTAACTGTATGTATGTATTATATGGCATAGTAGGGTATGTCCTTTCACAATGCACAATGTTTAGCAATATCTTTCAGAAACGTTCTCCCTGGAATATCTTCTTGCTCAATATTCAAATAGCATTTTCTAGAAAAGGAATGTATTAATACAGATTATTGTACAATATTCATAAACAAATATTTATAATCATCAGAAACCTAGCAACTGTTAAGTGCACATTCATGAGAGACACTTATTTCTGTAATTTTCTTTCCTCTTGCTCTTTCTCCAATTTGTTATAAAATTAATCTTAAATCAACATTGACTTACAATAGCAACAGATGTATACAATAAAAGGTATTTTATCTTTACTGGGCATACACATACGGAATATACATGTACTCGCTTGACTGGCTAAATAAGTGATTATGTTATTTCTCCCTGATGCTTTTTGAAGCTGAGGCAATGAACCCACTGTACTGTAAACAAATTAGTACAATTTGATCAAATTTGAATGTACATCCTTGCTACGTTCTTGACATTTATGTCATGTAGAAGTTAGCAGCAGACAGAAACATAATGCAGATTAAATTATGTAAAAAGACGACCCCTTTGCATATATCCCATTCAGTGTAATGAAAGTTTATATTATCAAATATAATCCTATACAATTTAGGTTGAGATTAGCAAAATTATGCTCATTCACAAATTTCTTCTGCTGCCGTCCCTTACCATCTGTTCATTGTTGCAAAACTGATAGGGGTAAAAATCATCAAGGATGTTCAAATGGAAATGCTGTGCAGATCAAGCCATAGCTAGACATTCCATTTAAGATATAGCCCATACAATTTGTATTTGGCAAGACCTATTCAGTTTGAAATACATTTTAACTGAGATCTTCTAATCAACAGAAATAGTTATCTCAAAGCATTCTCTCCATGTGTGTTGATGACTATCTGAAGTGCTGTTCCTGGCAGGGACTCGGTGTAATTCCTTTAAGTTCTGGTGGAATAGTATTGTCTCATTGATACAATAAGTTATCCTTTGCCCCTGTGTAATGAAAGCTCTTTCTGTACATGTCCAGAAATTGCTAATATGTTATCAGTGATGTATGGGACCAGAAAATCAGACCATTCTTCCTGTACTTTGGTCAAGGGCAATCATCAGTCACCTACGTAGGCCTGGGATCTGCAAGCACAGAAATACTATTTGTTAGAGCTAAATAACTAACTACACAAACACAACCTTTGTTTTTGTTTTTTACTGCATTTGGTCGACAGAATTTGTATATTTGTTCATTATGTCATAAAATACTGATTAAAAAATATAAGACATTGGTATATTATGAACTGAAAAACACCATTTGAAGATGTAAATATGATGAATAAACAGGCGGAGAATATCACAGTCAGCAAACATGTGCAACTTACTGTGACAAGCAACAGATTTATGGTTGGGGCTGAGATCAAAGAAAATGTCATTGGACAACATAAAGCAATTTCCACTCAGTGAGGCAGAAATTCTCTATTCTAGGCATTTTCTAACATTTAGCCTTTGTGTCATTGAGGGTTGTGTTTAAGCTGCATTTGATTATTTCTTTGTATACAAAATGAACAAATATGGAGATCTTTAAAACTACAAACTAGATTCATATTATTTATATTATGTTTAAACATACAAAATAAACTATTTTTTTAACTAAATAACAAATCTGACATGAAGTGGAAAATATTTTATATAGTGTAAATGGTGATTGAACTTGTTTCTCTCCAAGCAGCAATTCACAAACTTCTAGCAATTAGTGTTGTATGCTGTGTAAAACTGCGATATCATTAATTTGTCTGTGTTTATGTAAATTAAGTATGCAAGGAAATGGCAACTCTCATCTCATCCAGCATGGTTCAGTGATGCACAAAGTTAAATGGCAGTTCACGCACCCTCAGCTTTTAGAAGCACATTCAGATCATTAATGTACAGTGTTTTATATGAGAAGAGCAGGGGAATCATAACATTGTCATCTCTGTAAATAGAAAATGTCTATCAATTTCTACTCTAGGAATATTATGTCAGATTAAACTTTTTGAGTGTTCAGGAAGTTTGATCTGTTAGCATATATTGTTTCTCCAACAACCATATCATTTCATTTTGTATTTTTTTTTTGTATTTCAATAATGATAAAGGGTATTGTAACCAAAGCAGACTGATTGACTTAAAAAATAAATAAGAATATATACAAAAATAATTCAAAGTCCAACCTCGATCAAGGATTTCAGACTAAATACTTTTTTCAATCTGGAAGAAAAGCCGATGACCTTATGGTCTGCCATATGAAGCAACTTAGCTAGTAAGGAAGATAATTGGAATTTTAATCTTTTAGGTTCCACTAAATTAATCAAAGATGGGATTTGGAAATTCTTGAAGCCCATCACTTACAAGAACCTCAGTGCATGAATAAATATGAGCCCAGCTCTCTGTCTATGCAGCACATGCACCCTTATTATTAACCATATAGAAAACATAATGGTGCAAGACTATTTATGTTTTATGTTCTTTAAAATATATGTATATTAAATTCAGTTGTTGAATAAGGTTGGCAGGGATACATGTGAAAGCTCATTAGCACCAGAGCGGTGATTTAATTTCTTTGAGACTATATTTTGAGTTTTGAAAGAAGGCACACTCCATTGCAATCCCAATAATTCACTTATTGTACACGAAAAAGCAGAAGTTTCAACAGCGAAATTATCTTCATTTGAGTAAGATTTTTCATGCAGAAATTAAATTGCAATATGGTTGAACATCTTCACATAATTATAAACCTGCAGCTCATTTAGTCTTTTGGTGTGCATGTCTTTTTGTTATACAGTATCTTGAATTTCCATCACATTACTTCTAGATTATTGTGGCATTATTTCCTCCTAATCTAATTTACTTAAACTTACATATTCTACATTCGTTTTTATACTGAAGATGTTACTTTTAATTCCTGATGTGTAAAGATGTAAAAGGTGTGAATATGCACACACTGTTTATATTCCTTTTCAATCTGCTTATAACACTTCATTTGCTTGATACATTCAAATGCACTTATTTTACACAATAGTTTGTAGAATAACACCAAGTTACATGTGCTGACAAGCATTTACATAACACACTCCATACATATTCATTTCTCCACAGCAGCAGCTCTTGTCCCTGTTTATTTGATCTCTATAGATTCATGCTAAAAGTGACACCTTGCAGAACTGAAACCTCAAAGATTCAAACGTAGGCACTTCTCACTCCGTTTGCAGCTCACAGGAGAGAAAATGCATAAGGAGCAACTAGGTGCATAAAAAGCACAGCTGGGCACTGCTTTTTTAGGTATTCCAGAAATACTGCAGTGGGCAAATATGATTGACACAAACCACTGGAAATCAGCTCTATCTGATGCTTTCTTTCCTCTGTGGATTTCTGGCAAAAATGATATTTGCACAGGCAGCACAAGCAGCCGTGCCTGTGGCTTTTTATAAGAATGTACATGCAAATGTGCATCCAGCATAGATACAATAGCACAAGGCAGAACAGCCTATATCTCATATATCAATCTGTGTGCTTTTGGCATCACAAAACAAAACCTTCACTTGTAATATCCCACACCCGCAGGGATCACGGTCACAGGGTTTTGTTCAGTGGGTAATCAAGAAACCCCAAGGTGACTCTACCCAAACTAGTCAAACAGAGGTATTCAAATTCCACGTGAATAAACACAGCAAAGTATCAGAAAATATACAAGCAATATAGGTCAACAGTTCTCACCCAATTGCTTGTCGACATCACACTCCACCACTTTCCCATAAGCCTTCTGCTGTCCACAGACATGTTTGATAACTCTCTGTGAAGGCTTTCAATTCCATAATACATGAGAGGGTGCCAGAAACACAGTAGTGGCCATAATGCATCATTAGCAGTATTTCTGGAATTTCCCCTGGCAAGAAAAATGACATTGGAAGACACAGGAATACAGTTTCGAAATCAGCTGCATGGGTTTTAATGTAAACATTTACTCAACTGCTTTAACTATTTTCAACTCTTTTCATTAAGATGCCTCACTGACAAAGATTCAAAATCATCTGATGTGTTGTAGGATTCAAGGGGAAACAGTGGTATCTTGGGTAAAATAAAAGACTTTAGTACTGACTGAGCTCTCCAACATATTTCCTTCATCATATTTTAATCTTCACCTGTATTAGGGCAGATGGTGTAACAAAACTGATTGGTGAAGATTTATTTGAATCTAATGTGAAGATTTGCATTCACATTTTTACAGTTCAGGACATGGGTGTGCCAAATTCAAAGGCGGGGTTGTCTATCCCTCCTAGTGCTCCAATCTGGGTTCGCAGCTCCTCTGGTGTAGAGATAGAAAGTGCAACCTCAGGAAGAGCACAACAGCTCTCAGGGAGAGATCATCATACATAACCAGCTGAGATACGTAAACTCTCATTCATACAATCTCTGTACATCCCTTTTCTCCCCGCAGGTTTCTCCACGAAGACCAGGGAAGCCGCTGGGACCTTGGACACAGCAGGGAGCTACACTACTGACCTAAAGGCAAGTGATTATTCTTTATTACATTACAATCACACTAACAATGTCTTGTCTGTTCCTTATTTCAGATTGATGCCCCACATTACACTGCACTGAACATATTATGAGGACTACAAATCGCAAAGAAATTCACACATCCCTTTGTCTCACTTCAATAAAATAATGAATTGCTTCTCTGTATTCTTTTCAATAAGGGCACTGTTACAACCAGGAGCTGCTCTTGGCCATTAATACAGGTGGGGCGGTCCCTGGATCACTAACCACACCCACTTTTGAAATCGTTATTTGAATAATGATATGAAAATGAAATGAAAGTCAGGCAAGCAGAGAGTCACCAGTTACTATAAGACTATTAGGCTACAAGAGCATAGACAGTAAAAAGCCTACTGAGACTGCTGCAGCTAGTAGCCCACAAAACACTGTGGTTGCACATACTTTACCAGATGGATTTCCTTGATCCTATAACACAAGTATCCCCAACAAAAAAGGCACATGATAAACTAAAGTCTAAAATCATACTATTCCAATTTATATGTATTTTCACAACAATGAGAAGGATATGTGAGTTTTTAAATTGATAAGAAATCGGATCAGCCTTCAACGGGGTTGCCTTCCCTTTTCAGTTTATTCTTGTGTTTCGTGTTTCTTAGTCCATTCTGAAAAGTGTTTCAAATCTCTCATCCCTGTGTTAGTCCATTATCTACTGCTAACGATGACTGGGACAATATGCAGGGGAAACACAATACTGTACTGTATTCCGTGTAGAGCAGCCACAGAGCCCAGTGTTCTTATCATACCATGCACTTGAAAACGTCCTGTATGTTTGCCCCTTTCCTTGGTTTGTTGAGTAATGCTAATGTCTGTCTGTCATTGCCAAGCTGCTTATTTACCAAGTTGTCTTGTAATTGTAGTCATTCAAATGTTGTGTGTTTTATAAAACTCGTCCAATTGCACTTCCTTGCGGTCCTGTGTAATTTCCACAAAACCTCGTCCTGGGACTCACTTTCTGCAAGTCTCCACTTTTCTCTGTCCTATTGACAATTGGCTCAATCATAAAGAAAGCATTCAGTAATTCATAAATAACTAGAATAATTTAAAGAGAAAAAATATATAGTGAAAAAGAACCCCAAAACAATAAGATCAAATAAAATACACACTGAATTATAATAAATCAATGACTGTGGCACACGTGAAGTGACATCATACAAAAAAATGAAGCAATTAAGCCAATCTTTGTCGGTGACACTAATTTGATATGAAATTTACAAACTAAGTAAAAGGAACTCAATAATAATAAAAATGTTTAAATAAGAATAAAGATCAGCATTAAAAACTTTAAAGTATGTTATATTATTTTTCTCTTACCATTCCGAAACAAAGACGAAAACTATTAATGGTGAAAAGTTATTGGTCAGACCACTCTTTTATTTGAAAAAATGAATTCCTGAATTGTTGTTTCCTTGAAAATGCCAGTAAGTGCTGCAGTTTTTTCATTATTTGCATTGTATTACCCCGGATGAACTGTAGCAAACTAATATCTAGGCCAGTCCCTTGATAAATTGTAATTATGTGTCTGCAGAGGGTGTAATGTAATGAAAAAACATTAAAATACGTGGGAAGAAAAGCTCATAATGGCAGTTGTGCTGACGATTGCAATAACTTCTAGAGAGCTTACAAAGTTGAAGTTTACCAAAGCTTAAAATTAATACAAGAAACAATCAATATAAATATATGGCTGGCATTGATGTTGAGATCAGATTCTTTATATTGTAAATTGTGGCATTCATTTTTTTAATTTAATACAAAAATAAAATCCAGGGTGTTTTGAACATGTGTCAGATGAAAATGATGCTACATATGACCATTTCTGTTGCTTTGGCTTTGGTTATGATTTCCTTGGAACACTCTGCATTCAGGTGCTTTGATTATGATTTCAAATTGAAAAGATGGTTTAAATTTGATATGTGAATGTGTTCAAAAAAGTATATATAGTACAAAAGACAGGTAAGACTTTTACAGGTGTCTGCAGTTTTGTAGATGAGATAGAAATGGTTTGAAATGAGCAGTCTTTCGGTTGCACACTAGTATTTCACATGTTTTAATTAGTCCCTGGACAAACAGTGGGTCTGACTTGTCAGGCCTGTCACCCTTTGTGTATAATGTGGTCTCACTGCCATGTCTTGAGCCAGGCTGGTGTTAATTATGGCTTCCTCAACCCTGGGCTTGGTGTCAATGCTCTGCGCTTCTCCATCCTCAGTGCTTGGCATTGTCTGACGCTCAGCTCTGCTGCTCTGGAGTGCACTGTATTCGGCGCAGGTGTTGATTAACCTCGAATCCTCGATTCGGTTTGACTTCTCTCTGCACTCCTCGACATCTCCGCCTGAACTTTGGTGAAACTCGGTACATCGAAGCAGCACCGTTTTTTGATGCAGAGAGGACTATTGTTAATCTAGTATGTGATTGTTATACACTCACCTAAAGGATTATTAGGAACACCTGTTCAATTTCTCATTAATGCAATTATCTAACCAACCAATCAATGGCAGTTGCTTCAATGCATTTAGGGGTGTGGTCCTGGTCAAGACAATCTCCTGAACTCCAAACTGAATGTCTGAATGGGAAAGAAAGGTGATTTAAGCAATTTTGAGCGTGGCATGGTTGTTGGTGCCAGACGGGCCGGTCTGAGTATTTCACAATCTGCTCAGTTACTGGGATTTTCACGCACAACCATTTCTAGGGTTTACAAAGAATGGTGTGAAAAGGGAAAAACATCCAGTATGCGGCAGTCCTGTGGGGGCGAAAATGCCTTGTTGATGCTAGAGGTCAGAGGAGAATGGGCTGACTGATTCAAGCTGATAGAAGAGCAACTTTGACTGAAATAACCACTCGTTACAACTGAGGTATGCAGCAAAGCATTTGTGAAGCCACAACACGTACAACCTTGAGGCGGATGGGCTACAACAGCAGAAGACCCCACCGGGTACCACTCATCTCCACTACAAATAGGAAAAAGAGGCTACAATTTGCGCAAGCTCACCAAAATTGGACAGTTGAAGACTGGAAAAATGTTGCCTGGTCTGATGAGTCTCGATTTCTGTTGAGACATTCAGATGGTAGAGTCAGAATTTGGCGTAAACAGAATTAGAACATGGATCCATCATGCCTTGTTACCACTGTGCAGGCTGGTGGTGGTGGTGTAATGGTGTGGGGGATGTTTTCTTGGCACACTTTAGGCCCCTTAGTGCCAATTGGGCATCGTTTAAATGCCACGGCCTACCTGAGCATTGTTTCTGACCATGTCCATCCCTTTATGACCACCATGTATCCATCCTCTGATGGCTACTTCCAGCAGGATAATGCACCATGTCACAAAGGTCGAATCATTTCAAATTGGTTTCTTGAACATGACAATGAGTTCACTGTACTAAACTGGCCCCCACAGTCACCAGATCTCAACCCAATAGAGCATCTTTGGGATGTGGTGGAACGGGAGCTTCGTGCCCTGGATGTGCATCCTACAAATCTCCATAAACTGCAAGATGCTATCCTATCAATATGGGCCAACATTTCTAAAGAATGCTTTCAGCACCTTGTTGAATCAATGCCACGTAGAATTAAGGCAGTTCTGAAGGCGATAGGGGGTCAAACACAGTATTAGTATGGTGTTCCTAATAATCCTTTAGGTGAGTGTATATCTGTATACCCATATAAATATATACATTTGATTATTTTATCATCATCTGCAGTGAGATCTCTTGGATTAATACTATTACGGCGAAAGAAGAAGTGTGTCTGCACTTGAGCAGGCAGAAGGGGAGCGCTCTATCGGCAGATTTTCATGAGTTTTCATCACTTCAGATTCTGTGTAGCAATGTCTCATAGTCACCTTTGGGAACAATTTTCATTTTCAGATAACCAAGGTTGTATATGCAACATAACCATGAACTAGAACAAGCTGCGATTTATGCTGCATTCACCTCATGTGGGAAGGATGGTAAATACGAGCTCCCAACTTGAAAACCGTTCACCGCAGCTTCCAGGTCGAAAAAAAACTGCTCATGTACCATTTAACAATGGCATCAAATTCAGTTGTAAAATGTAATAAAACAAAAATCTTGTATGTATTCAATCATTTTTGTCTACTTTAGTATCATGAATGTTTATTTCATGTTTTACAACTGTTTTTGTGACCTAAAGTGTCATTAGACATACCTCAGCTTCCAAAAATACCACTAACCTTTTGACATTTAAGACATTTACTTTCTGTATTTCGATACAGATATCTGAATGTTGTATGTAAGTTTTAACTGTGAATAATCTGATTATAATTATTATGAGCACAAAACAAAGTCTGCGGTAAACGTCCATGTTGGCATCTGAGCGGGTTCAGTCGAGGTCAATGCGTGAACACTGTCAGGTTGTTGCTCCGACCAAGTAAGTGGTTTCTACCGTAATTCCCACATGACGTGAAAGCAGCGTTAGAATGGTAGCATTACAATTTCCTTGAACACACAGATCATGTAACATGTTGGAAGAATTCACTTCCAGTCTTTTAATGTCAATATAGGAATATATTAATTTAACTTCACTGATTTAACTTTAACTTTTTTTAATCTCATTAATTTGCTGTGAGTGAAAACAAAAACTTCCAGCAAACATACACACATTTATATTTTTGCAAGACAGTTCAAAATCATTAAGCCTTTTAAGAGAAAATGCTTTCTCCCTATTTAGTAATCAAATTTTGTCTTTGATTTACTCTACCCTATCTGATGGAAGAAATGGATATGAATTTTACAGCGTGGGTAGTTCTGTTATAATTTCCACTTCAGAAAAACTCCACAAGCTTATTCATGGATGTAGTTGCTGACAGAATGAAATATTAGATTTTCTGATTTATGAATTAACTAGTTTAACATTGAATTACATAAGGCAACATTTCCATAGTCTGTGGCTCTTCATCTGCACTGCATAATATCATACAAGTATTACATAATAACAATAATAATACTGTAACTTTTAAAGTGAAAATATTTAATCTCTGAGGGGATAAATTATCGAATGCCTATCTCTATCTCTAGATACGCACATATAAACTATATTCAAATGGAAAATGTACTCTGCTGCCTAATGTGAGAGACAATGTTTCAAATTGAAATGTCCCTTATGAAGCATGTAAACACTGCAAATTCACATGTATGTTAACATTCTACACAAATGAAGTCCATTGTACTTAATGCCCTATATATGGGATAGGGCTTCAAATGCTAGATGATGGTAATGTACAGTACTTGAGGAATGCACAATGACTGTACTTCCAGCATCTGCTGTATTCACTGACACGAGTTCCACCAGCAGTGCTATAATTTATACATCATTAATAATAATGTTAAAGCTTGGAAAAGTATTTAAATGAAGCTGCCAAATACCACTAATTAGATGTCTAATATCCACACAGTATTCACCAAGGGGTGCTTTTTTCAGAGCATGACATGATAAAAATAGCAGTGCAAAAAGAGAAGAGGTTTGGGCTCCATCTTCCCTCATAACAATTCCTCAGTCTCTGCTGCCGAATCGCTGTGACAGACAGACTAAGGGCCACGCTTGATCTGAAATATCTGTTCACATGCCACGTTTTACCAGTCTTGAGCATTACAGTTGGTTCAGTGGGAACTCACCTGTGCAGATTAAATCTCTTCAGTGACTACTTGTCTCAGTACTGCTATATACTACACACTAGACTGCTTATGAAGTATGTATTCTGTCGGATTTAATTGTAAATATTGTTAGATAACCGCATAGGACAGAAAGAACTGACTGCACATGCTCCACATCAAACTGTATTTGTGGTCTTTCATCACTGTTTTGAGAATTAGGTCAATGGGTCCAAAGGCTGGGACTTTGTAACCTGGCCCTTAGGAACTGTCAGTGTACCTCTCCCACCCTTCAAGATGTCTTCCAGCAAGTTACCAAACAGTTGTGCCAAACAGTTTCTTAACAACATAAAAAAGCTTATCCGTTTTGTCATTTGTAGTCTTACAATACTATAAATAGTAAATTAATAGTTCAATAAATTAGTTAATGTACTGGTAATCAAACTAAATTAGTTCATCATACTTCCTGATTGACAGACTACTTTCGGTTTCCATTCACGCCCAGCAAGCGTATCCTTGCACTAACCTCATCACAGCTGATGAAATGCGTAGTTATCTTTCAAGTCGGAAGTACTGCCCAAGGGGGAGGGGTTTCTGTGCACTTCCATAGGAACCCGATCGCAAAACGTCACTCTATCAAAGCTGCCATTGGCCCCTGCGCTCATCACTCAGAACAGGTCCCGTCCCACTTCCTGTTCAATAAAACATGACATCTGCGCAGGTTCATCCTGTTTTGCCATTTCGCTGGACTCAGGAATGTAAGCTCTCTGTGTCTGTGTTTGTAATAAACATTCAAACTGCATATTTCGGCTGGCTGGCTCACTTCATAGTGTTGTTCACCACCGTTTTCGCTACACATCATCTCTGTCTTGTGTGTGTTTAGTTATTATTGATAGCTAATCCCGATTATGTCCCGTCCGCGCACTGGAGGTCCGGCTGCGCTTTCGGTTTCAGTTTCATTCACAAGAAGAGCCTTTTAAAAATAATAGTCATATTATATATATAGTGCTATATATATTCCGACTGCTTGCTGTGTTGTTTTTTGTCCACAGGACCTTTTCCTCCATAGCAGGAGAGCTAGCAGCGTCAGTAAAATCCGCGGCCGGGCTGCCCAGCCGGAGAGATCTCGCCCACGTGAGGTGCTCCTCTGCCGGCTTGCACCCGCACTACAGCCCGCAGCTGTGGCTGTAGGAGATCTTGCTCTCTCAATTCCCTGATAATGAGCACTGCTAGCCCTCCCGGTCCGTGAGTGCAGGCCTCAGTTTTAGATCCCGCTACAGCTGGTGGTCTACTACCCTCGGCCTCCGCGGACCCCAGACTCTGCGTCATCCGATGACCCTGGAAACCCTGGCACACACGCTGTTGTTAAGCCTATGGGCCTACGTGGCGCTTGTATCCAGCACCTGGTGCTTGGTATACATAGTGTTCAGTCCGGCAACAGCAAGGTTGTGTGTGGTTGGTGTTGCAGCACCCCCGTGTATATAAACCTTCTCGTGTGGAGACGCACTTACAGTGGCGTTCCAGTTGTTGTGTGCCCCGGTGCAAACACTGACCGGCGTCTCTGCTGCACGTTTCCCTGTGCACGCGCTTGTGTGCTCGGCAATGAGCTCCTCCCGCCCCCACCACTGTGCCTCACCGCCTGGAGTGGGGAAGTCTTATGCCCCGTCTGTCTGGGCACCGACAGCGGGTGCAATTTGGCTGAGACTTCCGGACCCACTCCGGCGAGTGACGCTGGATCTCCGCCTCTCCCCGAGCCCCGTCTCATCCTCCAGGGCTGCAGTGACGGAGACAGCCACGCCCCCCGCGCTTGCGTCTCCTCCTGGTTCCGCTGCTGGGCCGGCTGCCACTACCGCACCTGCCATGACTCTCCAGCCTGCAGTGCCCGCAGTGCGCCCACAGGCTCCCTCCCCCTCTTCTGAGTCGTCGTTAGCCCCCTCCCGCCACGCCAACGGCGACAGAGAACTAGCTTCACAGACAGAGGCAGAGATGAGGCCATCCTTGCCCTGAATAGCAGGATGGACCACATCGGCGTCCCCTTCTGTCTGCACAGGCAGCGCAAACAGCAGCCCAGACCCTGACCCCCACGACCACATCTCGAGTCTCCACTGCCGGCCCATGTACCACGGGACTCTGAGGGGAGCCTCTCTGGCCTGTCTATGGACAAGGACAGCAGACAGGTAATCTGGGAGGAGGACCGCCTTTTACTCAGCCCGTACGTGGGTTTGAAGTCGGAGCTCATGGAGGGGTAACCGGCCTCCCCCACTCCTTTGAGCAAACAACACTTCCCCTGTTCCTGTAAGTCAGGACCCGGAGTTTTGGGCAGTGATCCAGAGGACCGTGGACTGCTTGTAGATCCCCTGGCCCTGTGACCCCGCCCCCCCCCACGCTCCAGGTTTGAGAAGGAGTACTGGACGTGACGGAGACCCTGCTCAGGAGGGCCTATGAGGCTGGAGCCCAAGCGGCTCGCCTATGTAACACCGAAAACCTGCTGGCCTTTTACCTGGCCCAGTTGGCTGGGGCCCCGGACCCAGTCACTGCATCACAGGCCCCACCCCCTATCAGAGAGATAACAGTGGCAGCTGACCTGCTGGTCAATGTGACGCGCCCATATCGCCGGGCTTTACTTTTGGCCCCTCCATGGAGGAGATGCTGATGCGCACTCCCCAGGCGAGGGAACAGTCCTTGCAGCGAGCCAGAGTCTACCCAGTTATACCCTCGGCCCAGCCTCGCAAGCAGCCTTCAGGAGCTCAATGTCTCTTGACCTTGGCTCCCAGGCGGCGGCCCAAACCAAACCGCCATGCTTCAGCATGCTCAAGCACTGGGCAATTATGACAACAAACACTTCCTAGCCGGGTTGGGGAGCAGTCTGCGATGGACATGGAGTCCGAGGCAGGTGGACGGAGCCCACATGGTCCCTCCATATCAACGTCCTGGAGTTACAAGCAGTACTCCTTGGACTGTCTCATTTCCTGCCAGTCCTGCGGGACAGACATCTGCTGATTCGGACGGACAACACAGCGATGGTCGCCTATATCAACAGGCAAGGAGGTCTCCGGTCGCGCAGACTGTACTGTCTAGCACGCCGTCTGCTTCTGTGGGCGCAGCCATGGTTCCGATCCATCAGAGCAGTTCACCTCCCAGGCCTAGCCAACACGGCAGTGGACCTCCTCTCTCGGGGAGGTGCCCCGGTCTTGGAATGGCGCCTCCACCCGTCTGTGGTACAACAACCGTGGAGCCGGTTCAGCAGGGCGGACGTGGATCTCTTTGCCTTGGCAGAGTCCACACACTACCCAAAATGGTTCTCCATCCAAGACCCCTCAGGAACCCTAGTGATCGACGCGCTAGCCCACATGTGGCCGTGCTGTCTCCTTTACGCGTTCCCACTGTTCCCCCTTCTCCTGGTGGTCCTGGAGAAGGTCAGAAGAGAACGAGCAACAGTTCTGCTGATAGCCCCACAGTGGCCTTGCAGATGCTGGTTCCCAGACCTGATCGCCCTCCTCCATGGAGAGCCTTGGCAGCTCCCAGTGGGAGCAGACTTGTTGTCCCAGGTGCAGGGCACGCTTTGCCACCTCAACTCGGGCCTCCTCCAGCTCTGGGCCTGGCCACTGAGTGCGAATGACTGATTACCTGGGGTCTGTCAGACGTGGTAGTAGCCACTATTCAATCGGCGAAAGCTCCCTCTACGAGGTTGCAGTATTCCTACCACTGGCGGACATTTAGCACCTGGTGCCAAGCCGTCAAGACCCAATTCACTGTCCTATTGGGGTCATATTACAGTTTTTACAAGAGCTGTTGGACCAGGGCAAGTCCTCGATGAGTCCTGATAGCCCTGTCGATGTGTTCCCAGGGTCTGTCATGTGGCCTGCAGGCACATTGCCTTATGAGGCCACCCTGTATATAGTACGTTCATTATGCATTGTGTTGCGATGGTGCATGCATCTGGCCTGTACCCCGCTCTGTATATATATAAATGTGTTAAACAGCAGCTGATGGCGCTCGAGTTTCGCTGCCTCGCTGTGTATATAGTTCCTTGGTCAGCAGGTCTGTGGCCCGCTATGACTGTGTATGCCATGGAGCAAGGGGACCGCTGCTGTTGTCCTTCATTGGAGGACGCTTGAGTTTCTCCAGTGCCCCGCTGTAGTACATAGTTCATTTATTCACACGGTAAGAGCTGTAGTTGCCCTGCACTAGCTGCGCTATTCGACTGCTCCTGTGTTTCCACGTGTGGCACATGAGCCGGCTCCTGCGCCCCATGATGTATATAGTTAGTTTGTCACAACACAGTCAGGCTGGTGTGTCCTTGCTTCTAGCTGTACTAGTGGGGCAAGCGGCCACAGCTATGACGTCCCACGTGTTGGGCATGAGCAGGCTCCTGCGCCCCGTGGTGTATATAGTTCGTTTGTATGAAATCTAATTGTCAGCACAATACAGCTCTTCCAATCTGTACTATTCAGTTGAGTTGGATGCTCCTGTGCTGTGCGCAGGCGGCATGAATGTTCCTGCTGCCACACAATATATATTATTGTTCATTTGTACAACATTGTAGAGCTGGTGTGGTCTCACTCCTAGCTGAGACTAGTGGAGCAAGTGGCCAATGCTCCCATGTTATGGGAAGAGTGCATGAACGGTTTTCCTGCACACCGCAATGTTATGGTTTGATGGTCATGGTAGAGCCTGCTGTTGTCCTGCATTAGGTGCGCTAAAAGGTGACAACTGCTCCCATGTCACGTGGTGGTGCATGATTTGCTTCCTGCACCCTGTGTTGTATTTAGTTGTTATGACAGCACAGTGGAGCTGGATGCTCTGTACCGTTCAGTGAACGTGATTTTCCTGTGCTGTGCAGAAGCAGCATGAATGTTCCTGCTACCATGCTGTGTATACTGTTTTGTCCAGCTGTAGCTACTTAGTAAACTAGCCAGCTGTATGTTATTCAGTGGGTCTGTGGCTCTGCTCCTGCAGGATCAGGGGTTCACTGCCACGTTTAATGCGCAGAAGGCGCACAAGTTGCTTGATTGCCCGCACCACATTTTGTGCAAGTACATACATGGCCTCGCTCCTAGATGCTCTAGTAGGGTAGCCGGCCTTGCTATTGTAAGCAGAGGGCGTAAGAGTTGACCTCTGTAGCCCCTGTCTGGAGTTGTGTTGCCGAGGCCCCTAGCGGTACACCTCGGGGCAGGCTCCCTTATCAGCTCGCTGCCTCCTCCCTTGTGATGCCTTGGTTATACAGTAACCCCTCCCCCTTGGGCAGTGCTTCCGACTTGAAAGATAACGATAGGTTGTGTATACATCCCCGGTTATCTGAAAAAGGAAGCACTGCCCAAGGGTTGCAAGGTCACGCGGAAGTCCTGGCTCCCAGCAAAAGAGGATGAACCTGCGCTGACGTCACGTTTTATAGAACAGGAAGTGGGAAGAGACCTGTTCTGAGTGATGAGTGCAGGGGCCAATGGCAGCTTTGATAGAGTGACGTTTCGATCAGGTTCCTACGGAAGTGCGCAGAAACCCCTCCCCCTTGGTCAGTGCTTCCTATTTCAGATAACCGGGGTTGCATACGCAACCTATTATTCAGCGAGATACTTCCAACAGAAAAATACTTTTAAACATATTCATCAAATTACTTTTGATTTTGTATAGACTTATATAGAATACTTAATATATATTTAAAGGTGTATTATCTGGTTTCTGAGAGTTTGCGTTTTGACTGACTTACAGTAATCGTGCTTAAACTAAAGAAACGAAAAATTCAATTTTCTTCAAACTGGATGCACAGAAATAAAAAAGGTTTCCACGGATTCATATGATTCTGGGCGAGTAAGCAATCAGGCTAAAATGCCAAAATACCAAAGTATCCCTTTAAACTTAATTATATTTTGTGAAATGTGTATATTTTGTGACAAGCATAAGTTATTATCAATAGTAGTAATAATAATAATAATACAATGATGATGAAGAAGTATTGAACTCCAAGATGCCATTTGTGAAAGTGGAAGCCAATCACAGGACAGTGATACTGACTGAATGAGTTGCACTATCAACATATTCTGTTGGAAGAGATGTATACTTGGTAAAAGCACACATAATCCCATACACACCATTACATCCCTGCAGAAGACTATAGACGTTTCGGTTGGTTCACTTTTCTGAGTACTTGGGTTTCTGCTGGCACCACACGATGGTAATATGACCAACAGAATCTGCAGAGCTGTGAAGCATTCATTCCTGCTCTGGTCAGCCTGGAGTTACCATCCCTAGACAGATGGGATAAAGTGAGTGCAGTGGATGGTGTGAGATGATATACCCCCTGCATACAGATTGAATTAGAGAAGATTAGAAATGAGAGTCATGTATGTAATATTAGCTCAGCTTCATTGCCCTGAAAAATATATGTGCATTATTAAAGCAGCTCAGCGTACGTGAGCACATGCATATATAAAGGAACTGATCTTTGTCCAGTTGAATTTGAATAAGTTTACAAACGAAAACCCAAATTTTTTCATGAAGGGCCCCTCGAGCAAATTGGGAATAATCACACGTAAATTACTAAAATAGAGGACTGTATTCAACATTTAAGAATTGAATTGCATACAGTTCATTTAGATCTTTTTTAATATAAATCAACTTCGTTTTTATAATCAAATGGAGTAATTCATTTTGTATCCTCTGATTTGCATTTCATTAGAGATCTCTAATGGCTGAAAATGCCCAAAAGGAATATGTTACAAAAACTAATTACAAATTAGATCACAGAAAAGGCACATCGCATCGTTAGGCTTTTGGTATAATGTAAAAAGTGTTCTGTGTGTAACATCTAGATTAAACTTTAAAGGAAAAAATGTACATATTTCAATTTAAAGAGCACCACTGTTTTAATTGGTGTGCATACAATCTAGCTGTAAATGTAGTTCATGAAATAAAGTGGAGGGAATTTCTGGGTTGATTGTTTTGTCCTCATAAATTGTAAACCTTGAGATCTGTACTGTAGAAATAAATTAACACACTTCTTAATCTCATTGGATAGGACACTTTTAAAAGGTTAGTCATCTCAGAATAATAGAAGTGTTAATGCTTCTATGAGCACATGAAAATTATCCAGAAATGGTGGTTTGATAGTCATTCTTATTTTGTGGTAGGGCTCAGAAAAAAAGTCTGTATCTGCTGCGTACACCAGGGGTGAAACTCACAAATAATAAAAATGAGTTGTGGTAAGAGGATTTTTGTTCACATGTATGATTGCCAAATTATCCTCTAAGGTTGATTAAATCTTTCACACAAATCTCCTGAAGAGGGACAGCTCTCAAGTCAGCAATAATAATGTATTTAGTACGGAGAATATATAAAACTAATGCTATAATCATATTCATATAATACAATATAAAACATGGAGCATCTGTCAAGTTATAGAAAATACATAGATAATGCTCTATGCCGCTCTGCTCCTCGTAGAATTTCTTGGCAGCCGATGTTAGTTGATCTGAATTCAAAAGTCTGTTCTTCGTGTCTACTTTCTCCTTTCCTTGGTTTTTCTTGGCATTTTACAAGTTAAACCAACCAATGACAGTTGCACACATCTGTAGTGTGGACATGTGCATATTGCTTGGACACTGGGCCCTCCAGCGGGGTTGTTTCTCAAATATGATGTACAGTTAACCAAGTAGATTGGGAAATGAGGTCTCTCATGTAAATGCTTTAATATTGACGACAGTTATGCCCATGAATCCAAACCTAGAAAGACTCTGCAGCAAGAAGAAGTTACCCTTAGTATATCTTACATTGTTTATGCCTAGGGCCCTGTTTTTTCTCCAACTGGTGTTTTTACAATTGTAATTCAACTGTGATGCCCTAGATGTCCCTGCAACCTCCCCAGGTATGGTTATTGTATTCACAATTAAGAAATCAATAAATTGCACTTTGATTAATTACAAAAATAAAAATAAATTACGGTTAGTATAAACTGATGCATGAAAAGAAACATCGAGATACCTAAACATGGAGTCCAAAACACTGCAATCAAAAAGCATTTCATTGAGCTAATGTACACAACAATATACAGCAATGGACTCTGATGGGTATCATTTATTTTGCACAACTTGTAATTTATCCTTAGACCACATTTGAACGTCAACACAGAAAACGAAAGGCTGAGATGACAGCTGTTAAACATCCTCTTTCAGTAAAAACATAAGGGGGAAGAAAGATATGGACACCAACAAAATCTGTGGGTGCTACTAAAATATACGGTTTGTTTATTTACTTTTTGGTGTCTTTTGTAATGAAATTATTTTGATTCGGGTGAGTGTTATGGGAGAAAGCAACCAGATGGGTTATCAATGAGTGTCATTTATTAAAATAATGAAAATTCAGGTGATTAAAAACAAATTTAAATACATTGAAAAAAACTGGCAGGGACGGCTTGTAACCCTATCTTCCATCCCTTTTTCATTCTTACTGCCTTTATTATTAAAACACATGAAGCTTTGACCACTTCCTCACACCTGCACTGATCAGGAAGTGGCCACTCTACATTGCTACTAACCCTACGATTGTATTGTTTTCCTGAATTTAATGATACTGTCCTATTAGTTATTTAAATCAGCTTTCCACTGAACAGGGACAGATACAATATCAAAGAGCATAACTAAAACAACACGATGAACAGATAAATGCAAATAAGTAAATAAGTGAAAGGTGTGCAAGTTAGAATTGGGCAAAGCGTGCCATACATTAGATAAAATGAAAGTCTGTGGGTTGCAATGTGAGATAAATAGGTATAAACAATGCTTAACCTAGTTCTGTTTATGAGTTTTGAGTTAAGAAATAAATAATGATATTGCACACTTTCATATAACACTATTTTCTTTTTGCACTGTACTGCCTTGAAGCTGACTTCAAAGGCACAGTGCAGAACTGCATTTTTTATTTATCTTATGCATTGCCAGGTGCATTTCCTATTTTATTCCATGTTGTTATTTCTAGTCAGATTCAGATTCCAGCAAAACGGCATCTGAAATTGTTGTCTCAACGCTAAATAGGACTAAATCATGTAAATATTAACCACCAGCTTTACAATGGTTGGACCATGCAGTGCATTTGTACACTCTTTTACTGACATTTTCTCCAATATGTCTTATTGTCAAGGTGATCCTAAGCTGCCAGCAAGTGTTCTTGTCACGCTTCTGAAACAAAAGAAGGCATCTGGAATTCTTCAATAACTGAGAAAACAGATGGATCAATGTCCCGTTTTCGGCAGGACTTGTCGATTCTGTAACCAAATGCTGGTGTCTTGCTGCCCAAACAGGGAACATCACATATCATTAGTTTCTGTTCTTTTTACAACTCTAATTGACTTTCTAACTTAGCTTTTCAGGAACCTGTCACCGCAAAAACAAGTATAATAGAAAGAAAGAAGACATATCATTGGATATTAAACTACAAAAAGTAGGAAATGCAATAACTTAAATGGTTACATATCATTCTGTATTAAAAGCAAATCATTTCTCTATATAGTTCATATCTATGTGCATTTTGTATTCTGTTCCCTACACTGTATACATAAATCAGTTTCACAGTTACTACACCAGCCTATGCCCCTACTCACCCAGGGATCTTCTAGCACTCAAGAAAAACATCATGCAAAGACATTTTCAAGTGCTTGACTGGCTCAGTGAGGAGAGTCTTAGACCCTGCAGAGCTATAATAAACAGCTAAAATATGTTCTGTTTCCTATACCAAATCTTACTAATTTAGTAATAATAATAATAATAATAATAATAATAATAATAATAATAATGAACTCTTAACAATAGGAATATCTAATTGGAAATTAAAGATAGATATTTGAACGTTGATTTAACATATCAGTCAGATTTAACATTACAAGCACAGTATAGCACATTATTCCTGCATACAGTGCTGCTTTATTTAGCCAGAGTAAGTGTTGATATTTTGCACCAAAATAAATCAGTGACTGTATAATAAGAGACTAGAGTTAAAACTATGCCGAGTTTAGTTATTAATGAAACCTGCAAATGGAAACATTAATTCACATTTTTTATTCGAAGTTTCAATTTTCAACCATGTCCCATTGTAGCATGTCCTTTGGTCTTATTTTTGAGTTTGACCATACATGAGAACATAAGAACGTAAGAAAGTTTACTATTGAGAGGAGGCCATTCACCCCATCGTGCTCGTTTGGTGTCCATTAATAACTAAGTGATCCCAGGATCCTATCCAGTCTACTTTTAAATGTTCCCAAATTGTCGATTCAACCACATCGCTGGGGAGTTTGATCCAGAGTGTGAGAACTCTCTGTGTGTCACGAAAAAGGCTTGACTAAAAACTGTATATTGGTTCAATCTGTTTGATGTAGACAAAGCGTGGAAACAGAGGTTCTGCAAAGTTCTCTGCTGGTGCCATGGAAATTAGACTTAAAATATTGTACATTTACACCAGTTCCCCACTTAAATGTTGAGCAGAGAAGGCAAATAAATCCATCCCCATTCACACACACATACACACACCAACAAAACACCGGATACTTGCACCCTGAGCACAGCAGGACAGTCTTCTGCGCTTCATTTAGCCTGACTTATAACAGCAGGTTGCACTTCAGGATGGTGATAGCATGGGTAACTTTCCCCATTAGTTAGTATTTGTGATTTAAATACACAGAGACTCCACTCGAGTGCTCACAAGCACACTCTGCAATGGCCCAACTTTATTCTCTCTGCTGTTTTCTAATGTGCAGAATGAACATTACGGGGATATTTTCATTTCATTAAAAGTGGAACTTAGTTTCCAACTTAAGCTTTGAAGAGTTTATGGTTTATTTTTTATTTTTGGGGGGAAGAAATGAGCTGCAAGAGGGAAGAAAAATAAGATGGTGCATGAAACAGACACAGAGAACAATTTTTGATCTACTACAAGATGAGCCATGCTCTGGTATGAGTGTGTGGGTGGTTTCTGTGTGTGTGTGGGGGGTGTGCATCAAAGAATAGGTGAAATCACTGAAATCTATGTTAAATAACAGACTGTAGTTACTCTTGATTTTTACTCACTTATTCACATTCAGCAATACCATCAACCCTCTATCCGAGATATGTGTACATAGATATTACAATACTCCTTTATTAGACTAGGAGAGTAGAAAACAATTTTTAGGGAGTAAATTATAAAAAATAAAATAATAACGTCAGATGAATAGGAATTTATGCTAATAGCAGATGATATTATCTTTCCTGCAGGTTAACTGAGTTTCTCCTTGTTGTCAAAAGTAGGATATTATTTCATTTATTTTTAAATGTAATGACAGAGATGAAAACAGATCTGAATTACTTCACATTATGGTGATTCGAACCTAGAACACTTTTATAATTAAAATCTCTGATTCAATAAGGGCTAAAGGCAGCCTAGTAGTCTCAACAGAAAGCCTGGCCCCCCCTATGGCACCCCTAACTACCGCCACAGACAAAACACCCTAACCCACCCCGTAACTTCACGGAGAAAACAACGTCAATATCTCCCCGCCACCCCGGGAAAATAGCGGACAAACCAGCGTCAGCACCCCCCTCCTCATACACAGCAAAAGAAATTGTTACCCCCCCAGTTGAAAAGGTCGAGAAACGCCACTGCAGCCTAGGCACTGCAGCTCTGAGGAAAGGTGGATAATTTAATCTTATTAAAACATCTGTTGAGTAACTTGTTTTCAAAAAATATTTTTTTTTCATTCAGGTTTTCTTTTTTCCTGTATTTCATTTTCCACATTGTGCCTTGGGAGAGAATATAAGTCTTGCGCATTGGGACTCCGAATAAACAAATCTTAGAGTAGAAATGCTGAATATAATTTGTGTTTGCCAAGTTTAAAGTAGACACTTTGACTGTAAAATAAGTTGTCCCTTTTTTATAATGTGTTTGGTGTACTGCTATAATATTTGTATTACTGTTATAATAAAGTTAATAAGCGGTTAATAATGTCATATCAATAGATGATCAATTAAAGCATATATGATTGTTATTAATGCAGTTAATAAGCCATAATATATAATGTCTTGTAATATGTTAATGCTGCTAATACATTTATTCAGTCTGAGGAAGAAGTGAAAACCTGAGCTTTGTTGACAGATGTGTTTTAGCAAGTCCATGATTATGCTCTTGTGTTTGCTTCCCTGTAAACCAATTAATATATAAATGTTTATATGTTGATAAAGAATGCTTTTATAGGTTGTTATTAATCATCTACTAATATAACAGCCATTACTTATTACCTGCTATTTGTGTAAACTTATTATAAAGTGTTACTTCTGCTACTGGCAAGTCGGTTTGATTTATTGATTATCCACATTCTCCTGTTGCAGAGAGAGCTGAATCAAATGTTCACCATGACTTGGTCTGGCAATCTGTGATACTATGCTTAAAGGAAGTTGGCAGCAGGCACTATGCTAATTAATTATCATTCATATCTAAAGGTCTATAACTTAATATATACATCTTCAATAGCAGTTGTTCAATCGTATTTTTTTAGGCTAACCTAGAAGGATTGCAAAAATCTTTATCATGCCAACTATGCCAAAAGAATGGCTTTGGCATCAAATTCAATCACTCCAATCACTGTAACAGGTTCATGCATATAAATACTCTCACCCTATAAAGTCATAGACATTAATCTACTTGATCCAGCTTGTGGCATTAAACTGTTGTAGATGATGAGACCCCAGATAAGGCATATCTAAAGCATATCTCTGAGCACAATAAACGCACTGCCAAACCCAAAAGTCCAGTCTAGAGGATTGACTTCACAATGAGCACTGTTACAGGAGCATGAAAAGAAAGGAAGGAAACAATTACTGGAAATATGACAAATAAAGAGAGTATCTATCGGTAAATAGCATACTTTGGGGATTTTTCTAATGGTCTGTATAATACAGAAATTGGATGATTTATATATGTATCTATTCATCTTTTACAGCTTGACTGCTACAGCCACAAAATGTAGTTAATCTTATTCTCAATAATATAACTCCTTTCGGCCTATTCTTCCCTCCTATTAGAGTCAACCTGAACCTTGTTTTCCAAATTAACATTTCAGTATTCCACTGGGTATATTTCCTAATTGTTCAGTGTGAGCTCAGGAAGCCTCTCTCACTAATGCTGTGCTATTTATTTTGTATGTCTGAATGAGCTCCACAAAGACAAAACGTATAGCCATGTTAGAAACTCAAGAATTTTAACAGATTTTAAAAGCGCACCTCAATGCACTTCTAATTGAGCTTGCTAATACAGCAGCTGTTGCACACAGAAGCTGATGGAATTCAGCCTCATTTTCGAGACAATAACTATCAGTTGTCTCGGAGCACCATTTTAATGTTCATTTGAATATATATTTTGAATCAATATAAAGATAAATGAGGCAGTTGATAAAATAGTATTTGACTGCTCAAAATGAAGCTTATGTGTACACTTAGCACAGAAATACTACACCATGAGCCTGTATAAATGCTATCATAACAACACTGTGTGTGAAGGAAAATGGATGACTTTAAACTGTACAGTATGTCAATCATGTCTGATTATTTAAGACTCGCTCACACAGGCAGCAGATAATTTAGTTAGCAAACTGACATTTTGCTGACTGGTAAAGTTTGCTGAAGAGATGCAGGTATTTAACTTTTTTAATGCAAGTCAACTGTGTTGATCATGATAAGAATTGGGTGAATTTATTTTAGTTCTACTACTGATTCAAAAGCTATTCTGTCATTTTTAATCTGTTACGTCTGTTATAGATGTGTAAGCACATACTGTATGTGTATATTTCCCAGTAAGAAAATGTATATCTTTCTTGAATTCAAAAGGGTGTTTAAGCAGGGATGAAAGACATCATGTGCAATACTCTTTATTCCTTATACATTTAAACACATTCTTGATCTTAATTAATTGATTTTTCTCTGCACATATGTTCTTATTTTAAATAAACATTTTGTATCGGATACAGTCAGGGATACATCTCTTAAGTCAATAGGTGAAAATGTAGATAAATA
Source organism: Amia ocellicauda (assembly GCF_036373705.1). Lineage (NCBI taxonomy): Eukaryota > Metazoa > Chordata > Actinopteri > Amiiformes > Amiidae > Amia > Amia ocellicauda. Next base: position 20,178,572 of record NC_089864.1, on the reverse strand, counting down.
TAGACATTTCTCTGTTTGTAAGTTTACAATGACTTTTTTATCATTACACATAAAGAAGCTGAAGACTAAATAAAAAACACAAAACGCATCAAATATTTTACCTACAATAAAGGTGTTTATTAAAAAAGTCCATCAAAACAGCAGATACGAAAACATCCTTGTTTCTTTATTTGGTTTGTGTAGATTTTTATTTTATTTTTTTCCTTTCCTTAAAGTAAACCTTAAACGTATTCCCCCTGGACATCTAAAACTAAGTTTAACCAGAACAAATCACCCCGTTTGAAAGGTTACAACCTTTTTCAATATTGTTATGTAGTATTTTCATTTCTAAACCATAAATGTAATTCAATAGAATACTCAAGAGGAAAGTATAGCTGCTCAGTTCAGGAGGCATAAGACAGAATTTGAAAAAGCCCATAGTTCAAAAGAAACAAAAAAGAAAGTTTTGTGAAACTGTTGTTTTTTCAAAGTAAGGATGTTTTTATCTACGCCATCAACATTATTTTAAAATTCAAAATTCAAACTGCCATATTTCCTGTGTTTCCTGTGCTGCTGAGGCAGCAATCTTGAATGCTAATAAAAATTGCTTTGCAAAATAAAATAAAAAAAAGTTTGTGCCTCCCTGGATTTATCACTCTCAGCATGTGGCTGTGTTAAGGCTTGCAGCTAGAAAATTCAAATAGAATTTTACAGTACTTGCTTTGGGGCTTTATTGTAAAATTGCTCTCTTAGCAGCTTCATAGTCCCTTGATGCCAAGTCACTATATCCCTCAGCTTTGTTACAGCAATGTGCATCCATGCAACCATTCTAATTGACTTGCCTTTACCTCGTTTTTTCCTTTTTTCTGCAATAGTATTCATAATCGTTTCTCAGGAAAAAAAAGACAGCCCTAATAGATGTTTTCAGTATCAGAAATCATATGTACTTAATGGTAATGTAAGGCAAAAAACAATCCAAAGAAGTACAGAAGGGAAAAAAAGAGACCATATTTAGAATCAGACCCAAAAGTCCAGGAGACAATGACAAAACAAAACAAAATCTAAGAAACAGTGGGTATTTTACATTTTATATTATTCTATTTCAAAACACACAACTTTCAAGGTGATTTTGAAGTGTGATAAAATATACTTTAAGTCAAGCATGATAATAGCATGTTCATTTAGCGTGATGTATTGAAAGTGAGAGATTCGTTTTTATTATTATCAAATGTAAAGGCATAACCTTAAGGCATAATATACTGTAATGAAAAACATTTAAAAATGGTTTGTCAGATGTGTGATTTGCACATAATGCTAGGCTTTAGGGTCGCAGACAATTTCTTCCTATTTTCCCACATGGATTTTCTTAAATTAAACAGACATTTTTCATCAGCCTAATTCAACACATGTTCCCGTGTGCAAATGTGGTACAATACCTTACTGGCTCATAGATAATCACATTTATATTTATCCTAATTCACAAAAGATTAAATCAATGACACATTAGTCCATCTATAGTGTATGTTATACAATCATAGGTGCTTTTGAAGGCATGAGCAACATGACTCAGTTTTGGGGCACTGCTCCCTTTAGTGCTAACAGGGCATTTTGTATTGTGGTCTGGCCTGATCTGGATTTGTCCTGCAGGCATTACTCTTTCAGAATAGTTTTCCTCCTCTAAAGGCATATTTTTAACCTCTTCTCTTAGAACGAACATAAATTAGTGTATAATGTATATTTCTACAAATTGCTTTTCACACAGAAAATTATAAGAAAGAGGCAACAGAGTGACAGATCCTATTAATGTCACAATATTGTCAGCATATTTGCTCTAAACCTGTTACACAGCCGTTCATGACTGTGAGTTTTCCCTTGTCTGTTAAAAAACAAATATTTGACATACACATATATTTTTTTTACCTTTATGATTACTGTTTCAGTTCTCATATTACTGCAACTGTAAGAAGTGTTTTACATCTGGATAATTTACTTATTATGTACTACAGATAGGAAAACTGTGACCCACCCACCAATAGAAAACTACAAAACTGTACTCAGGGGTTGCTTGACTTTATGTTAGATGCTTCTTCTACTTGTAAATGCAACAGCTATGAAGAATACAGTTGCATGGTTTCCCAAAACGCAAACCACGTAATTGCATGTAGTAGTATTACATTACAGCCTGAATTGCAAGTTTCAAACAAATCCTTATTTTCTCAGCTACAGCCGTGATGTTTGGTATCAAAACATAATTCTTCCTCTTCCGCATTTTATGTCATTTTAAACCATGGAGTGAAATCAGACCAATCTGAAGGCTTTAAACCAAGGTTACGTCCATAAAGAACTCAGGCTTGTTTCTTTCATGTGACCACAGAAGCTTCTAGAAGACTAGATCTTACATGTGCATGCACTTTTGCAGCATCTTGACCAAGGACCACTCAGACATACAGGAAGTAATCACTCATATGCTAAACACCGACAGGAAAGACGAGATTATATTTACTTCATAACTTTCCATTTAAAAGTACACATTTAATTTTAAATCTACATATACACATTGGAAGGAATATCTGTGCTGTAAATTAGATTAATATAAGCGTATGTTGCTAAAGAATTTTGTAATTATAACGTAAATGGAACTTTAACAGCTATTTTCTCGGTTTTGTATATTCCAAGTAGTTGGAATTATAATTATAACTTTGCGATGAATTAACATATCTTAACAAGTTATACCTCTTGTGAAGCTACAATTCTCCTCTGTCAGATAGAGGATATATACAAATTTGATGTCATAGACCACACACCCTGTCTGCACATCTATCTAAAAGGTAGGTGAACTTTTATTAGTTTTATTTTATACGGTGTGTGAGGTAACACTAAACTGGTAATGACAGGTAGAGGAGGAGGAGCCCCTAAACTGAGCTTTGATTGGCACCACAAAAACTCACCCCTGGAAGTTTGTGTAATAAGTTTGGGTTTTGGTGTTAGCAGGTGCGTCAAAGTACAAATCCATTGCAGAGTGTGGAATACATTTGATTAATTCAGAAACAAATGTGTTAATTTATTCAGTTAAATAGTGTATGCACTTAGATTTTTTCTGGAGCTTTCAACAGCTCCTGACACAGCTGACTACACTCTCGTCCTTTCCGCTGTTGGAATCATAGACACTTCTCTTACCCGTCTCCCTTCCTAACTTTCTGAGGAAAAGTTTTTCTCTCTCTCTTTTAAGGTGTTCCCCAAGGAACCATTCTAGAACCGCCTTCCGTTTGGAGTTCCACGGTCTTAAGTCTTGGGAAATTCCAGGGGAATGTGCAATGGAACTACACAGGAGTTTAATAAGATAAGAAATATATGAAAATTCATGGTCACCTAATTTCATTACTGTCAATTATGTGTTTATATATGATGGGTAAGTCTAGTTTTCCAGACGTTCCAAGTGTGTTTTTTTGGAAATCTTTGGAAATGATCAAAGTTGAAGCAGATGGGACCAGAGCATTCATCAGGCAGCTATCCAGGGCCAAGATTTGTAGGCATATACACTCACCTAAAGGATTATTAGGAACACCTGTTCAATTTCTCATTAATGCAATTATCTAACCAACCAATCACATGGCAGTTGCTTCAATGCATTTAGGGGTGTGGTCCTGGTCAAGACAATCTCCTGAACTCCAAACTGAATGTCTGAATGGGAAAGAAAGGTGATTTAAGCAATTTTGAGCATGGCATGGTTGTTGGTGCCAGACGGGCCGGTCTGAGTATTTCACAATCTGCTCAGTTACTGGGATTTTCATGCACAATCATTTCTAGGGTTTACAAAGAATGGTGTGAAAAGGGAAAAACATCCAATATGCGGCAGTCCTGTGGGCAAAAATGCCTTGTTGATGCTAGAGGTCAGAGGAGAATGGGCCGACTGATTCAAGCTGATAGAAGGGCAACTTTGACTGAAATAACCACTCGTTACAACCGAGGTATGCAGCAAAGCATTTGTGAAGCCACAACACGTACAACCTTGAGGCGGATGGGCTACAACAGCAGAAGACCCCACCGGGTACCACTCATCTGCACTACAAATAGGAAAAAGAGGCTACAATTTGCACAAGCTCACCAAAATTGGACAGTTGAAGACTGGAAAAATGTTGCCTGGTCTGATGAGTCTCGATTTTTGTTGAGACATTCAGATGGTAGAGTCAGAATTTGGTGTAAACAGAATGAGAACATGGATCCATCATGCCTTGTTACCACTGTGCAGGCTGGTGGTGGTGGTGTAATGGTGTGGGGGATGTTTTCTTGGCACACTTTAGGCCCCTTAGTGCCAATTGGGCATCGTTTAAATGCCACGGCCTACCTGAGCATTGTTTCTGACCATGTCCATCCCTTTATGACCACCACGTACCCATCCTCTGATGGCTACTTCCAGCAGGATAATGCACCATGTCACAAAGGTCGAATCATTTCAAATTGGTTTCTTGAACATGACAATGAGTTCACTGTACTAAACTGGCCCCCACAGTCACCAGATCTCAACCCAATAGAGCATCTTTGGGATGTGGTGGAACGGGAGCTTCGTGCCCTGGATGTGCATCCCACTAATCTCCATCAACTGCAAGATGCTATCCTATCAATATGGGCCAACATTTCTAAAGAATGCTTTCAGCACCTTGTTGAATCAATGCCACGTAGAATTAAGGCAGTTCTGAAGGCGAAAGGGGGTCAAACACAGTATTAGTATGGTGTTCCTAATAATCCTTTAGGTGAGTGTATATATATATATATATATATATATATACAAATGTATACCAATATTTTAAGGATTCAGGATGCTGGAGAGTGAGCACATTCTGGCATGAAATAGACAGCTCAAGGAAAGTCGGTGTCAGGCTATTTGTCAGGGAGAAGGTTTGACACCAAGGGCAGTGACAGATTAGCACCCGCCTTGTCCCAGCGTGAACTAAGAATAAACTGCCATTACAATGATTGGCATATGCAGAAAAATTAGACATTTCTAGAGTAACAAGGCTGCTGAGGAGGTCTTAAAGTGGCAGTGCTGTGCTACAATAACTTTACAATAATGTGATGAGATCTGTGGTATTTCTTGATTTTCCTGACACATAGCAATTATAAATAAACTGATAGTTGTCTCAGTATGACAGTATGATTTTAATAGTTGTTCAATGTGACCACTATATATAATAAAATTGCAAGACCCCACCCCCATCTCAGCTGACACAGGGAACTCCCAGACTGCCCCCTTGTAAAGCACTCACAGCTTTGCAGGGTAAATCAGAAACACTTAAATCGTCCCTGTATTTCTTGCCCCATGGAGAATGGCCTGCAGATTATTGTAGAAAGACCATTTAACATTATGGTACGTATTTGTTCAGAACCAGATATCCTGTGAGCTTTTTCTATGGCTGTAATATTTCCAGCAATGCAGGGTATCCACCGAGGGAGCATTTTCTGTAAAAAGCCTATTGGGGTATTCCCCTCCTTGCCTTCTTTAAGCCCAATCAGTCTGATGTTGTTGTGCCTTGAACGATCTTCCAGACTGGCAATCTTTAGTTGCATCTTTTCTATTAGCGAAATGCACTGTTGAGGTCGTGTTTGCTTACTCTTGTTTCTGTCTGCAGGGAATCCATTTTAGATGCTAATGGATTCCTGCCATGTAAGAATCGAGACTTTTCACGACTGCACTGTAGCTTTGGGTTCTTGCAGGGACCTCCAAAGACCCTGTTCACACTTGAGATTTAGGCCAGCCCAGGGCCGCCTTAACTTATATGTGGATAGGGGTCATAGTTAGTGCGTGACGCAACTCAAACCCCGCCCCCAGAGGCTCGGGTGTCTGATTTAAAGAAGACGCCACTTCTCGCCGATGCAAAAGCATACAGGCACCAAATAGCTTACACGACAAACAGTATTTTCTCTGTATTTATCGATCTATAGCCTTAAATGTTGTGATAAATGTGTGTATATATATATATATATATATATATAGTAAAGGCTAAGTAATGAGTTATCATGTAAACAGTAAACAGTAAACTACTCAGCCAATGAAAATAAAAGTCTGTGTAGCTGGTAAACTTGCCATTGTTTTTTCATCTTCTTCTAAGTTTGATTGAAGTCTGAATTTTAACAGTATGCAATTTTAAGGTGTAAAATGCATTGTGAGATTGTGAACGGGACCAGGTAACTTTATTCACTTATCTGAATTCTGCATTAAAACTATATAAATTTAACCGAAGCAGGTTTCCATTCAAATCAATGCAAGTTAAAACGAGACCAGCTGTTTACTATGCAATCCGACATGCAATGATATTGAACTGAGTAGTACAATTGGGAAGATGCAGAAATCAAAGCACTGTTTATAGTGTGGATGGAAGATAACGTTAAAAAATGAAAGCGAAGGAAGTGTATGAGTGCTGCTGTCTATAGTATGAGGATATGACTATAGAAGCGATCATAAAAGGCTTCTTTCGATGGGTATCAGTCACTCGCCCGACCAATTTAAAAAGCTAGTGAGCATTTAAGTGTTAAACGACAAGTTACCTATACTGTCAAAGCTGTTCCATCCTCCTGTGTAGCAAACCTATTATTTATTAATATTGAATAATGATAAATTACACTAAATGTGAGCATTATAACACACTAATCACATTCACCCTACTGATTAGTATACAATAAATAGTAAAATACAATTACAATACAATTTTTACTTTACAAACCTTGTTGTTTTTTTGTCACTGCAATGCCACTGCAGTGTTGTCTCATTTCCTCTCTGAATGAACATACTCATTGCCCCTGAGTAATTATTCTTGGCAGTCAATGGATATTTCAGATCACCATGATGCACTTCAGAGAACACATTTTCTTTATTAATTTACCAAACAAAACTTAGATAGAAGAATAACTGCCCAAGACACAACCGCAAAGAATTAACTTCCCTTCTGTACTAGCAGCAATAAAGATGAATTAATTTATTTCTTAGGTCAAGATATGCAGAGCAGAACTGAATGAATCCAATGACAGTTCTGGTTTGGTGACTCAGCACAAGATGAGGGTTTATTCATTAACTTATCATTAATCTAATAAGTTATTAAAGTCAAATATTTATTAGGTCTAATGAAGTAATGAATAATGCACATCAACGCTCTTTGAGAGTTTTTGTTCACTCTGCACTAATGAAACAAATATGTCCTATGGACACTGACGATCACAGTTATGGGGAAAACAGAACATTTGACTGAATTGTAACTAAGAAAGGAAGAATCAGCATAAAGTATTGGTTTATAGGAAAATGTCTATGGACACAAACTATTGTGCTATATGAAAAATGAATCAAACCAAAATAGAGAATATAGATTACTGACTCACTGTTATTTGTCTTTATAGTTTATTACAGGTGCAGTGCTTTTTTTCTTTTTCTTGGAGCCATGGCAACTCCCTCACTCCCCCTGCCTCCCAGTCTAACCAATATTGCAACAGACGCCCCCGCAAATCAGCTGCTTGTTTCCAAATTGTAATATTTCTCTCTTGACTTCTGGAGGCTGTGTGTAGCCCTCTGACTGAAAGAGACTAGCAGACTTTATTATAAGGAGTAATTATATTAGGAGTTAATACGCCAGTGAACCATTTCCAGTTTTACATTTTCTTCTGAAATAGATATGAAATGTCTGTAAGAGTGAAGCATGTATGTGCATAAATATATATTTTAATGTTGTAGCTTTTGGAATGCATTACTATCCAAATGTTAGTGAATATTGTTTACGATGTATGAATGCTTCTTATTAAAAAAAAATTTAAAGTATGTATTTTATAGCATATGCCATGTTTTATTATTATTAAATGTGTACTTATATTGTTTAAAACTTGGTTTCACATTGAATTACACTAATTACACATTGTATAAACATGTTTGATGCAAAATGCACAATTATCAATATTTTTGTATTTTGAAACCTACATGAAAGGTCAAAGATCAAAAACCAGCAACCATAAAATCTGAAAACAAAGCTTTAAGCCATCCATGAATACTCTGCTCATTTTTGTTTAAGTGGAGGGCATAGTGTTTTTTTACCTAAGGCCTGGAGTGTATGAGAATGTTTTTTTCTTTTTGGGCAAACATTCTGTATGCTGGTATCACTACAGAGTAAAAAAGCTTAAAGCTGGAAAGCTTTGACAGATTTCCAGCACTCATGTTACCTGGACCTCGAAGCAGGAATACCAAATAGCTGACACCAATGTTTAAATTGTTGTGAAGCAGTGGGAACTACACTTCACTTCACTTTCTCACTGCTCAGTAGAGAAAGAAACACAATAATTCTCTGTTCATGGTTTTTGCTTGGACACACACACGCACAGACATCCGATACATGTTACACTGAGAGCAGAAGGATTTCTTAATGCTAATCTCCAGTCTGACTCATCAGGGTGAATCCAGAAAGATATTACACAAGGCCAGTATTTTATACCACACTGACAAATGAAACTGGTCTGCATGTTAGACCAACATTTTGTCTGCCTTATAATTTGTCTGCTGCCCAGGCCATAAATATACTGTACATATACACAGTGCTGGGAGGATTACTTTGAAAAAGAAATTCTGTTACTGAATACTAACTACTCCATTTCATAACTAAACTAGGGCTACGATTTTGTCACAGAGGTCACGGAAGTCACGGACTCCATGATCCCATATGGAAATGAAATATATTGCAATATATTATAAAACTATGTGGACATATCATGCAGTATAATGTAAAATATATTTAGTTCAAAATACTTTTTCCTAAATTATATCTAAAATGCGTTTTAGAATATATTTACATTAATATATTTCACCAAATGTATTATTTCCAATTTCAATAAAAAATATTTAACATTGCATTGTGTTGAAATGCCCAAGTCTCAAACTCAGTTATTAGTCAATTAGCGAATAATGATTTTAAAAATTAAGGGTGCCAAAACTTCAGTCTCAACTGTATATATACCAGTATACATTTTATTGTATTTTTTACATCAATACAAACATATATATTCCTAATATATGGCCTCTAGCGATCTATCCATTTATCCATCTATTAATCTATAATGAGTTTGAGCCGTACAGGCTCCGAGCTGATGTGTTTTGCTCTGCTGTCAATCACGTTTGAAACCCTTGATACTCTGAGCTGATTGGAGGAGAGAGAGACGCGCCAGAGGGGGGCGGGGAAAAGCTTTGAATGAGTCGAGCAGGAAGATGCAGATTAGGATGAATGTTGCAAATAACGGACTGTTTTCCTTTCTGCTTTATGTCAGTTCTGTCAAATGTTTTCCTGTGCGTTAAGAACTAAATTAACAGATTTCAGACATGGGATTCAGTCGCCGGCACCAGTGTGTGTTTTGTTGAGTTTAAAGCGATGCGATCAGGACCAGAGTTTCCACTGAAACCAGAGCAAGAGCTGATGGAGACCCAGACAGTGGGAGACATGGGTGTTTCTGTGTGTGTAACTCTGGGCTGTTTTTGTTTTGCGCTTACAGTTATTCTAATGATATGGAAGTTACAGGTGATCAGTCGTTCAAAAATGGATATATTCTGATGAAGATAGCATGTCTATCAAACATTATTATTATTTTCTTTGTTTTCATACCTAGTGATTTTTCTGTGAACCAAATCCAGGTAAAAAACATAGTTTTGACTTGTCTAGTGCAAGTGTCAGTACTTGATTTGTGTAAACCTCACATACATTATTTTGTATTCACCCTGCCATTGAAGATGATGATAATGTTAATAATGTAATTCTGTCCTTACTAATTTATTTATTTTCACAGATGCAACCAAAGAAATGTCCGGGCACTAAACAAGGGGACATTAGGAAGACTCAACGAGCTTCGTCACCGCTGATGGAGAGGAGGACACGGCCCTTCATCCGACTCTGTGTTACAGTGTTCATTACTGATGGAGAGGAGGACACGGCCCTTCATCCGACTCTGTGTTACAGTGTTCATTACTGATGGAGAGGAGGACACGGCCCTTCATCCGACTCTGTGTTTCAGTGTTCATTACTGATGGAGAGGAGGACACGGCCCTTCATCTGACTCTGTGTTACAGTGTTCATTACTGATGGAGAGGAGGACACGGCCCTTCATCCGACTCTGTGTTTCAGTGTTAATTACTGATGGAGAGGAGGACACGGCCCTTCATCTGACTCTGTGTTACAGTGTTCATTACTGATGAGAGGAGGACACGGCCCTTCATCCGACTCTGTGTTACAGTGTTCATTACTGATGGAGAGGAGGACACGGCCCTTCATCCGACTCTGTGTTTCAGTGTTCATTACTGATGGAGAGGAGGACACGGCCCTTCATCCGACTCTGTGTTTCAGTGTTCATTACTGATGGAGAGGAGCCTCCTTCAATTGAACGATACAAATGAACGACTCAGTCGTCCACGAGTCTTTTTTACTTAAGCAAACGCTCGGTGCATGTTTTCATCTGTGTTTATCATGACATCAAATCAATAATCAACTAACTATATTAATTATTGTAGCCTGCATCCAATTATATTAGTTATAAACATGTCTTTATAATGTTCCTGGCTTGATCTATTTTTCTCTGCGAATGTACACAGACGTTGATCGCAGCACTGAGCTGGAGGACTCGTATGAAGCAGATGATCATGTTGTAGAAATCCGCGGCCAACTGTTCGAATGACGGAAACAGTGGAACGAGTCACTAAAAAGAACGAATCGTTCGCGAACTGCACGTCATTACTGTGCGCGTCTCGAAGTCTCTGTCTATTGCAGCAATCCATTCACCTTTTACAAGTATATACATAGTTTTATATTATTGCTCGTTTTATTGATAGCTGTACTTGTTAAGTTGTAGTTTTTATCAAAAGCTATACAGTGCTGTGACGAGATACGTTCAGAAAATTGTGCTGAATACAAGGCAGTGAAGCAGCGTTTGCGGCGCCAGATCCATCACAATGTGCGCCCTGTAACATTGTGTAACATTGTGTAACATTTCAATACATGGCGCAGAGCAAGCCGGTGATGGCACAGGTTTTGATTGTGACGGAGTTTTAGTTGATAGTTACTGTTCATTGCTTAGTATTATTATTATTATTATTATTATTATTATTATTATTATTATTATTATTATTATTATAGCATTTCAGTGTATTTTCATTTGCATTAATTTCATATTATTTGTATGTGTTTATTTGTATTTTAGTGTATTTGTTTTTATTACACAAAATCGTTATTATAAAGTATACTGTTGTAAACAAAAAAGTTATTTATATCACATTTGCATTGTTTTATTTTATATTTATTTTATATTTAAGTGTTTTTCTCTCTTTAACATCGACATGTACATGGGAGCGTAAAGGGTTAACAAAAAATGTTGCTATTGTACAATATTTTGCTATTGTAATATATTTTCCAGGAAGATATTGGTACGGATATTTATATATATATATATATTTATATATATTTATATATATATATTTATATATATATATATATATATATTTTTTTTTTTTTCCCAATAACATATTTTGAAAAATATATTCTGCATATATTTCATTTCCGTAAGGGATTGTAAAAGTTGTCTGTGACTTCTTGAAAAATCCAATTAATGTATTAAACTTTGAGAAAAATCTGTTCTACAACAACTGTCAAAAACTGTTTTTGCACCCCTTTGTTTCTAATCTAATAAGATTTTTTGTAATTGAGCGGTTGTGCGTGAGAAGCATAAGTGTCAATCATGTGAGTGGTAAAGAGTAGGAGAAGATATGGCGATGTCAAGTACAGCGAGGAGCAAGGTGGCAAATACAAGTACTAAATTCCCAAAGGGAACATTTCATGAAAGTGGCATATTGATGTTTTGTACAGCATGTAATGTCCCTATAGATCACAAACAAAAAGCAAGCTGCGACAAACATATCAAGAGTACTTTGCAGAAATGTAAAGTGCAAGGCCTTGAATCGGCTGTGAGCAAGAACGAGAAAGTCCAAAAAAACGGAAAGTGAGCTGTTAACCACAAAGACAGAAGAACAGATTTATCATAGATTTATCATAGAAGTTTACCAACTAACAGAGCTAGACAACCCTGCTTTTAAAAGCTATCTGGAAGGCTCCCTGAAAAACATTGGTGTTATACATACCTCGGATCAACTCCGAAGAACATACTTGCCAAAGCTTTTTGAAACACATGTAAGTGATCTAAAAGTACTGTTGAATACAATTAGTCTCATAGCAGATGAAAGTACCGATGCTATAGGGCACTACATTCTGAATATTCTGGCTGTGCCCTGTTTGTCTGCAGACGTTTTGAGACAACAAGGGGAATGTACTTCTGAATTGAAGCCTTTATTAATAGACTGTGTATGTTTGGAGACTGTGATTAACACAATGGTGGAAACAGTTCACAAATATGGAAATACTTTTGATAAAGTCACTGCTTTTGTCAGCAACAATGCTACATATTGTTATCAAACCTGGGAACGAAGTCTCAAAGCACTTTTTCTGAATGCAGTGCATGTTACTTTTACATTTGTAAAAGTAAATTAATTCGTAGTTGCTGTACAGCGTGCATTCACTGCCTGCCCTGCCCAGTTCCATCACTCATTGCAGGGAAAGGGAAAAGCCCCTGCAATCCCACCTTCACTGGTAATCACATGGTGGACCGCTGGTTTGAAGCTGTTCATTATTATACCAGCCACCTGCAGGTTTATGTGGATGTTTTTTTGAGGAGGAATGTGGTCGAAGCTGCAGTTCAGCTGTTGAAGATGTGGTCACTTTAAGTAAATCAGAAGAGATAAAAGCAGATGTGGCAGCAATAGAAGCATTTGCACCGAGAATATTGGCATCTCTCACTGCTTAGCAGAAGCCAGATCACATAAGGTGGCAAATGATTTGGTCGATCTTGCCAGTTGGGCAAAGTCTTTCAGTAGCATGACTGACAATGTGTTAGCTAAGAAAGCCCTTTGTGAAAACAGCGATACAATAGAAGCCTACATGTCTGGTACTGGACGATTTTGTCAACCCACTGCCAATTTTTTGAAAACCTGCTGATAGTTTGATCCCAATTTGTTTGTTTGAGAGAAGAAGATAAATATGGCTGCCAAACCATGTGACGTATCGACTTGTCCTGAACAAATCTGAATACAGGTCATAACATAACTTAATGCACCAAGCTTCATATCTGTCTGATAAGTGGTTTTCAGAGAAGAAGATGATTGAATATTGTCTAATAAATGTAATATTGGCATCAGACCATATGACTTATTGGACAACTTCAGTTTGGTAGTTTTCATTTTATGAAATCTCATACTTTTTGACAAACTGATGAATATGAGCTGTCCAGAAAAACATTGTTTTGATAATTGAGATGATCTCCAAGGCATGAAGTACAAATCACCCACATAATCAGACTGCTGGTTTTGCTCCCTTTTCCTATCTACAACTCCTATCACCTGCACTTCTCCTCGGAGGACCCCAGCTCACCAGGCAGTACGTTTAAGGCCCGATGCTTGTTTAATGTTTAATTTTATCTGCATGTGAATTTTAAAAGAGGGATCAATTACAGATTCATGACTCTGGTCAAGCAGATGAAAGTCAGCACTAATTGTGATAAAGAAGGTAATGGAAGACACAATTACACAATTGAGATTGCACAGCAAGTGCACCCTGATTAAAACTGAACTGTTATCTTCAGTAATGTGTTGCAGAGAGGAAGAATTGAATCCCTTGATTTAGCTGGGCACCAAATAGAAGCTCAAGATTTAGATTCCAAGAATAAAAAAAGTCTATAAAAGACAACATTTGTATTAATTTTTATGTTTTAAAATGTTTAACAAATGTACTAGCTTATAAACTAAAATCCCCCAAATGATACAATTATTGTTTACTGTCCTCTCATTGTAAAGTGTACTAGTAACATCACACAACTTATTATGAAAAAGGGTTTTGTCAACAGTTTTCAAGGATGATTTAAATATGGCTTTGAGTAGACTAATGTAAATAGCAAAACCCTTTATAAATGTCTAACTGTGGGTGAAGGTGTTCAATTCCAGCATAAGAGACATATCATCAACGATATGAAGGGATAAATGAGTGATGCGTTATCAGTAGAGCTAAGGTGTCATTGCTTTTGAAGGCAGATGAAAAAAGTTATATATATATATATATATATATATATATATATAATTTTATAGTAAACAGAGGTACTATTATGAAGGAAGAATATATTAGAGATGAAGATCACAATAAAGTTTTATCAAAGCAGGAATATTCCTCATCTTTGAGTTTGAGCTGTCACTTTCTTCGCCAATGAATAATGAGATGCGGTAATTAATGAGAAAGAAATTGCAGATGCATTAAATTCAGCCTGAGACTGATTACAAAACTGCCAGTCACATTGAAAAAAGTAATAAAATAAGAAACTATCATAGAAAACTAACACTACATAATAGGGTAAGTGATTTCCAAAACTCATTTAGTATATTAGCAAGGTCTGAGTTTTTTATTTTTTTATTTAAATTAGTGGCCATGGGTAATTTGGAACCAGGTACCCATTTTGAATAATACATGTGTTTGGGTAATAATAGAAATAGAGAAAAAAAAAGTGCATTACATTGTTTACAGATTATTATTCTTTGCAATTCATAGCAAGTTGAATACTTTATAGTATGCACATATTTCCTTTCTTCAGGCCTGTCAACAATTTCTATCCTTTAGAAGGCCTCCCCAAAATGGTTCCAACTATTTATTTATTTTAATAATTGTTTAGGCTAAATGCACTAGGAATTAAACAAACAAAATACATTTTAAAATCTGTAAAGTTACAGTTTACTTTCTCTACTTCATAATTCTGAACTAAAAATAGTATCCTGCTGGCATAATTGGGTAGAACCTAATGCACTACCTCAATTATCCTTTTTGTGCTAAACCTGGCACTAAATCCATTAAACAAAATGCAAATGAAGATGTTTGTTTGGAAAGATATTGCAGAATATTCCATTACTGCCCAGACTGGCTTTTTATCATTAAAGCCAATGAATCATAATACCGTATGGAGTGGCACAGGTAGAACTGATTTGATTCACAAGCAGTACTTTGTGTACTCAGATTAAAAATCTCTAAACTTCCAAAATTGTATTTTATAAATATGGTTTTACACACAGTGTTAGCTGTGTAGACTTGTTTCATGTTAAAATGAGTATTAGGAATATCAACCTCTTGTTCTGTCAGCAGGACTTGGGTGTATAGTTAAAAAGACTCCATAAATCAGATTTTTTTTTAACTTAATTGCAAGAAACAGTCAGCAATAATATGCATTCATTATATAAAATCTGGAACCCAGTACCCACTGTTAACCAGAAGAAGTTGGCAAAACATTGCTCTCAACTGCAGGACAGTTTGCAGCAGACAACACATAAGGACTGAATTATTTATTAAATTCTGTGATTCATGAAGGCAGGTAGAAGGTAGTCTGCTAAAGTTAAGTGACTTTTTGTGAGTTAATGTAATAACACAAAACAGCTTTAATATGCACAGTGTTCCTTTCTCCTATTTGAAACCTGATTGTTTGTTTAATGGAGTGGAATCTGCTGCATTTGATTATTATAAATGGAAAGTGAGGCGCACTGTGTCCTTAATGCCACCTTAACTGCATAGGCTTTTAACTGCAATTATGTTTTTAGCAGGGCTGGTGTTACCTGGATTGCACAGACTACTGCAGTGTATTAGCAGCCGAGATGTAAATACATGGATGCCCAATTATGCTGTAACCATATGTACCACTAGGAGAACTTAAGTTGATGTTTCACGTTGCTGCAATCCTTTGCCTATGACTACAACAGCAACTACTACTATGTATTGTTATTATTATTATTATTATTATTATTATTATTATTATTATTATTATTATTATTATTATTATTATTATTATACAAAATTAATTGAGTTGGAAATTAAATTGAACAAAAATAATTACTCCCAATTCTATTAAGGAGGTACTGCTGAGAAGAATTAGGTGGCATAGCTCAGTGAGCAAACAGCGACATGTTATTTATTATTTATTTAATTAATTAATACTTATTAGCAGAAGCATTCACCCAGAGCATTGGAACTGGAGTCCAAGACCCCAGAATATTCAAATAATATGCATCACCTGTACAAAGACTAGGGATTGCAGGAACTATTATGTGTGTATATATACAAAAGCATACCCAAGTCTCCTGTATTGTTTCAACACGGTTGTTACATCACATTTTTAACAGATAGATTTTTAACATGTCAGCTAAGCATGACATGCAAAGTAATCTGACGATAGTCCGAAGCATCCTAATGGAGATTTTAAGATGTGGACACAAAAAACTGAGAATTGTTATTAATATATTGCGTTGTGTTGTATTAGATAAGATGCAATTGCATATTACATTTATAATTATATGGCACATTCTGTACTATCATTTTCATCATAGATTCACTTTTAAGCTGTGTGTCCCAAATTAGTGGAAGTCCCCAAGTACAGGGGGATTTGATGGCTTTTCAATTATCACCTGAGGTGGTGCTGGGGATGGGCTGCGGGGGTTATAACTATCCCAGAATTAGTCTTAGCCCCCCTGAAGCCACTCCAGTGCAATTGTCAAACTTTTCATATTATTCTTTGAATTATTATTGGTAGCAGTAGTATGGACGAAGCATAGTGACTCACACATCTGTATATTTGAACGATTACAATGAAGATATAAACATTGCATTGTGTGCACAAATGTTCGAACAAAACAAAATATGTGACATAATTCAAATAGTGACAGTGTTAAAATGTGGGCCGGACACATTGCAAGAAGAACAGATCAAAGGTGGACAAAGGAAGCTACTGAATGAATTCCAAAAGATTAAAAAAGACATAGAGGACGACTACATAGAATATGGGAAATCATACACTTTGCAGGCGTGACAGAAAAGAGAAGCTGTAGAGAGAAGCAAGAGGAAACTTCATCCAGCAGTGAATCTCTATAGTCTGATGGGGATGATGATATATATATATATATGTATTGTCCCTGGGGAGAAAGTGTGATACATACTTTTTTGTCAAGTATGTCAATGCAACAAGATTATTATAACTGTTATTATTATATTTAAAAACTCACATTTACCTTTGGATTTCTTCAACTAAATATATGTTTAATCTCAACCCCCCAATTAAATGGCTTGCAGTCTCTTCTGTGTAAGGTATGCTGTTTTATTTATTTTGCCGTTTTTAAGACATTAAAATTGGAAAACAGATGTCCAGAAAAGTATATACTTACTAAGTCAATTAAAATGTATGAATGCACACTTTCTCCCTGTTAATGGCAAAGTAGGTTTTGTTTTCTCGGCAATTACGGTGATTTAAAGAGTTCATTTATATTCCAAATCACTTTTCATTTGCTAATTATGTGGCACACAATCAGTCACTTTTTTATAACATATGCAGATTTAAAAAGGTTTGTAAGTACTAGCCATATCTTCCTGGCTCCATTCACCTATGACCTTGCATTAAGTCTTTCCTAAAATAATAAAGGCAGCATTAATTTGAGATGTTTTTTGTTTTTTTTAATGAATGAATTATTTTGAAAAGAGTGAGACACATTCATAAAGAATAGGCCTCTGTGTTATGCAAAAATTACATAAATATACTGCGGCGCATTTTATACTGTTGTACACTTATTGCTGATGAGAATCTATTATCCTGTAGTATTGCAAATTACGTGTATATTTAATTGTAGGCTAAAATAAAGGAAACCACTTGAGGTTGATGTTTTAATGAGAAATTATTTACATTTTATTTATTTATTTACTTCGTATTGTCAATGTGTATGCGCTCCCTGGGGTCTTCAAACAAGGATGGTAATTTACAAAGAGTTTTGATGTGAGTATTTAAACAGGCATTGTACATTTTAAACACATACAACCCACACTATTGATCTAAGCATAGCATTGTGTGCTAAAGAGTTTGTGCTTTTGAATTAATAGTATAATTGGAAAGAATAATCTGAAATGATTCGTATACGGTGGATCTGCCACAGGACACTATTAGAAAAAATTGAAAACAGGATTAAGATATACACACAATTACTTGATATGACTTCCGTTCCTAGTCCTGTATAGTGATAGGTGACCAATTAAAATGTATCATAGAATGTACAAAACATCAAATTATAAAATAATTCTGACAAATGTAGCAATAACATTCCCCTTTTCTGCATCTGACTGTATAAGTTGCCATTCTTTGTTTTATGTCATCTGGAATGAAAGGTAAATGCATACATATTGGAAGATTTTATTACATTTTAATTTCATGTGCATCAAAGCAAATTAATTGGCATTATTCACAACATTATGGCATTTAAACATGTTAACATTTGAAATTGGATATTTATATTTTGCCTCATTATTTCACATTAATTAATTTCACACTGTATTGCTTTGCATTATTACAAACTAAGTTTTGAGAACAAAAAATACAGTGTAGTTACATGCACATCTTTCCAAAAGTCATAATGTCAGTGTGAATTGAAAAAACTTGAGGGTATGCACACATCTATAGTTTTCTATTTTATTAACAAACAAAGACAGCTCTTCTGTCTGTATTGTGAACAACATTCTTTGTGATTCACAACAACACTGTTTATCAGGGAATTGTGTGCTGCAGATAAAATCTTTCATGGTATAAGTTGAAGACTTAGATATGATAGATGTTGTCCTTTATAAATACATTCTGAGCTGAATTGTATTGACTTTTTGCCTAAAGGCAATTCCTTAATCCTGTATTGAATACTTATCTCCAGCAACCATAGCACACAATCGACTGTCTTTCTGACCATGCTATAAGTTCACAAAATTGATTTTTTTTTGTCTTTTTTTTTATATATATATATATATATATATATATATATATATATATATATACTGTGTGTATTGGTAGTGGGGATTTGCCCGCACTGCCAGAGCTCTAAAGGCAGGAATCAGGAAACACAGAAAAAGGCAGGGTTAGGGTGCAAAAGTGTCGATTTATTATATAAAATGTGCGTGGAGCCAAAACAAACTGAAACCAAAACCTAACTCTTATTTGAGTCTAAACTAAACAATTGTAAACTGGTCCCTACTGTATACAATAACTAAAGATAAACCAAAACAAAGGCTAGGTCACACTACACATTTTTTAGCCCGATTTGAGCCTGATTTGGCCCTCCCAACAAATCTGCAGGGATTGTCAAGACAAGCAGTTTGGTCGGGGTGCGTCCCCAGCACCGATGGTCATGTAGTGAGAGACGGGCTGCGATGCCATCACTTGCCCTCCAATCCGTTTGTAAGTAATTTGTTTATGAACGTTGTTCTCACTCGATCAATCGATCGCTCACACCGTCTCCCAGGCTCTCCTCTCTGCCTCTTCACACCAGGAACATTGATTGTAATCCAGTATGTTGTGACGTGAATGTATTTATCACAATCTGTTTTATCAAAAACATTTTGTTTTTGGTTTTGTTGTCATTATTTTTATGAATTTCATTGAGGAGGATGGTCTTCCCTTTCCTCCTCTGAAGAGCCTCCCCTGACAGTGTTAATGCCAAGTTTAACTGAGAGACCATCATTTTCAGTGGGAACAAGATCTTGATAACAGGTGCAGAGCAGCTCCTACGTCTTGCTCTCTCTGTAGAGCGCCTTTTCTGGTGGTTAATATAACTGATTATAACCAGGAAATCAACAGGCCTTGTGGTCCAACCAGACACAGTGTCTCCATGTGAATTATTTTGAAATAAAGCTGAATGTCTGAAACTCCTGTCCCCAGAATTCTATCCAACAAAAATAAACAAAAACCTTGTCCTCTAAAATCCGCCAAAGTAACTAATACTATGCTATATATAACCCCCACTTCTATAGATCACGAGAATAAGCCACAATTCAAAAAGAAGATAAGTGCAAATGCTTAATAATGTCCTGTCTCTGCAGGTCTGTTCATCCGAAGCTGCATGGGTCAGTCCTCAGCCCCAGGTAAATTTCTCTGCACAGAAGGACAACGAGCTGCAGATAAGTTAAAAGAAAAAGAAGCTTCAATTTATTGCCCAAAACTCTAATTCATTGCTTTCTGTCTTTGACTTTTCTTCTTTCCAGATATCAAGAGTGCTAATCCTCCTCATGCAGCAAAGCACAACCAGCAACAACAGACTGGCAGAACGCTTTAATAAAGAGTTTTGTTTAACCAGAAGGTCTCCTGCATTTCTTCGGTATTTCACGTCTTATTCTCAAAAGTATAATTTTCATATAATCTAAATAAACCAATGATTCTTAGCTTCTGGAATCTTCTGTTCCTTGCAGCCTTTGCTCTTTAAAGCACTCCCTGGTTTCCAACACAAATCAGCAATCCCGGCATTAATGCGGTCTCGGTCTATCTAATCTCAGCTGTATCCTCAGAAGCTCTCCTTTATTGCTTTATTGGAAGCTCTTTGCTGCTATGGTTGTTGGTTCCTCTGGTGACTCTCACATTATGAATAAAAATAATAAATGAAGTGCAAAAACAATGAATAATAGTAATAAATATAACAAAAGACAAGTATATAAATAAACAATTGGTGATTCATTAATTTCTCATCACCTCATGTAACACTCGGTTAATTTAATAATAATGACGAGTTGCCACAGGGAAGACAAATCTGGTGATTTTGTAGTTGTTCTGCTATCCAGGAAATGATGATACAACACTTGCTGCTACCCTGAAGGACCAAACATCCATCCACCATTATTTGGTCAGTTTTAAATGTTAATATTTTTAAATATAGTTTTTACAATAGAACGTAATAGAACGATCTGGAAGAGTGGTATACATCATACTTATACAGTATAGCAACACAGAAAAAGCATAACTTTAGGAGCTATGTGAGTTTCCCTTTAAGTCCACTAAGACATTTTCTAGGGCTGTCCCATGATGGATAATCATGTATGATTGCGGTGCCACCATCCTTATGATTAAGTTGATACCTTTTGTTGACTCTTATTTTTATTTTCCATCGAAAGTCCGTTCTTGCTGAGTAAAATATATCATGGTTTGCTCTGTACAGGTGGACTTCCACACATTCAAGTTTAAGAAGCCCAAGATAGATGTTTCCATTGAGAGCAAACAGGAAGCAATCATGTAGCAGAACAGTGGGTTAACATCCTGAACCGTGCCATCAATTCTTAAACTTCATTAATGATTTAGAACTACTTCACCACTGCTGTCCTGATGACCAGGATTTATATTGGTAATAAGTTTCCATTTTTGGAAATCAACAGATCTTCCCCAGAAAAGTAAGTAGATTTCTTCACATTTCTAAAAATAAAATTAAAAAATGTATCCATTCAATAACTATAAATATAAAATTCAACCGTCACTATCATTATGACAGTGTAATTTCAGGATTTGGTAGTTTAGGTAAGCATGCATTAAAATGATGCAGAGGACAGCTGCCATACAAAGGTCAAAGACATCAGTTATCTAATGGTAATGAGTCGGATATTGGATATTCATAATTCATCATGTGCACATTTGTACCTATTTTGCACATTGTACCAAAACTATCTGTTATGTATTACAACCTTAAACATTATTTTATTAGTATGTTCTGGCAATACATTGCAAAATTAAAGGAAAACTAAAGTAGTGGATTTAATGTTTCAATGTTTAGAGTCGAAATCAAGCATTTTGCTCATATCAAAGCCTCTCCAACATGGTCATCTTGCTATAACAAAATAAAGTAATGATGTCTTGGTTAAAAATTCTCTGCACCCCAAGCTATTATGTCCCTTCAGAAACAAATGATCCGCCAGGGCTGTGTCAGATCTACAGTAAATAAATACATACATACATAAATAAGAACAAAGAGTGTCAGAGTATTTTCCGATTGCTTTTCAACTGATATGTATTCATTTGTAAACTAGCGATCACTTTGAATGTAGTGAATATGGATATTTTTCCATTGACCCTGGCAGTCACAAGCTAGGAGACGATTGAAACCCAGCACCCATGCCAAGACTCCTGGTAATAACGTACATTACATAATGATCATCCATGATGCTTTCCCCTAAGTATACAGAGACCCCCCAGTAGGTTACACTGGTGTTAGCAGTGGGATACGAACCTGTGTGGGTCCAGCTTAGAGGAGATGTAGGATCAGGATATTAAATGTAGAATGTGCATGAATTTGTAAATACAATCGTTACAAGTATACACACAAACATCGTTAATTGTACTTGTTGACTACAATAAAGGTACTATCGTTCTTGCTGCTTTCATAATTGTGTGGATCCATAATGACATGAATGAATCTGAAAACAATATAGAATATGTGCCAGAATTCCATTTCCCTATACAAAGGTGTGCCCAATGACTCTTGTATAATGAGAAGTGAATAGCCGTACACATAATCAAACCCAGTTTAAACAATGCATTCAGGAAATGGTTATTGTACCGCGGAAAATGGAAACATTCATACAAAAGCGCTTTTTTTTGTTTGTTTGTTACGTTTTTTGTTTTCCAGTGGCTAGAAAAGAAAATATAGTGTAAAGGATTACTTTATTGTTTATTTTCTCCATGTCGGTAGAGTCGTTTTGTTTATAAAGAAGAACAAAGTAAATATAACCTGAAGTTGTTATGTTTTTATGTAATTTAATGTTCCCATTCTAAAAGACATTTATGTTTTGTGCTTTATACCGAATAGTTTTTTATGTTACAAACACCAGCCTGAAATGCAATTAGAACTGATTTAAAACACCCAAACTTCCTGGAATCAGCAATTCTCTTCACATTGTTTCAGTAGTAAACAATTACTTAATTGACCTCCTATAATTTGCTAGCAGATACATGTTGACAAATGTTGAAAACTATTATGTGTGACTAATTTTCATTAATGTACTCACATTATCCAATACACAATGAAGCATTACATTTTTTCCTGAACTACAAATAAGCTTTACCCATAACATATACTGTCTTTTGTGAGTGATCAGAAATGACATAAAAGGCTTTAGATCACTTTTAAATGTGTAATATATTTAAATGAGACTGTAAACTAGTAAGACAGCATCAAGGGCAGAGATGCCTTTGGCAGCAGTCTATTTTATGTGGTTTCTGAGCAGAAGTGAATAAGGTCCCAGGAGCTTTTTGATACATTTCTCAACCCTAGTGCCCAAAGGTAATGTGAGGTTATATTGGTTGTGGAGTAATGAGATCACTTCTGAAACCTAAGTTGACTTTCATTTACAAATCAAGGGATTTCTAATATATTTTTGCCTGGCAAGATTCTAATATCAGCAAACTGTTACAGAAATTCATCATTCAAATGAGTCTGAAATGGTTATGAATAAAAAAATCTTAGTAATGATGCTAAAAATGCCATGCAAACTGTTCAGACAGTGCGTTGTCACATATTAAACATGAGTCACATTCATTTGTTAGTGTTGTGCATGTGGTGCTGTGTGTGTGTGTGTGTGTATATA
This sequence comes from Amia ocellicauda, assembly GCF_036373705.1. Taxonomy (NCBI): domain Eukaryota; kingdom Metazoa; phylum Chordata; class Actinopteri; order Amiiformes; family Amiidae; genus Amia; species Amia ocellicauda. The sequence continues at coordinate 20,155,092 of NC_089864.1, read as the reverse complement.
CACTCACCTAAAGGATTATTAGGAACACCATACTAATACTGTGTTTGACCCCCTTTCGCCTTCAGAACTGCCTTAATTCTACGTGGCATTGATTCAACAAGGTGCTGAAAGCATTCTTTAGAAATGTTGGCCCATATTGATAGGATAGCATCTTGCAGTTGATGGAGATTTGTGGGATGCACATCCAGGGCACGAAGCTCCCGTTCCACCACATCCCAAAGATGCTCTATTGGGTTGAGATCTGGTGACTGTGGGGGCCAGTTTAGTACAGTGAACTCATTGTCATGTTCAAGAAACCAATTTGAAATGATTCGACCTTTGTGACATGGTGCATTATCCTGCTGGAAGTAGCCATCAGAGGATGGGTACATGGTGGTCATAAAGGGATGGACATGGTCAGAAACAATGCTCAGGTAGGCCGTGGCATTTAAACGATGCCCAATTGGCACTAAGGGGCCTAAAGTGTGCCAAGAAAACATCCCCCACACCATTACACCACCACCACCAGCCTGCACAGTGGTAACAAGGCATGATGGATCCATGTTCTCATTCTGTTTACGCCAAATTCTGACTCTACCATCTGAATGTCTCAACAGAAATCGAGACTCATCAGACCAGGCAACATTTTTCCAGTCTTCAACTGTCCAATTTTGGTGAGCTTGTGCAAATTGTAGCCTCTTTTTCCTATTTGTAGTGGAGATGAGTGGTACCCGGTGGGGTCTTCTGCTGTTGTAGCCCATCCGCCTCAAGGTTGTACGTGTTGTGGCTTCACAAATGCTTTGCTGCATACCTCGGTTGTAACGAGTGGTTATTTCAGTCAAAGTTGCTCTTCTATCAGCTTGAATCAGTCGGCCCATTCTCCTCTGACCTCTAGCATCAACAAGGCATTTTCACCCACAGGACTGCCGCATACTGGATGTTTTTCCCTTTTCACACCATTCTTTGTAAACCCTAGAAATGGTTGTGCGTGAAAATCCCAGTAACTGAGCAGATTGTGAAATACTCAGACCGGCCCGTCTGGCACCAACAACCATGTCACGCTCAAAATTGCTTAAATCACCTTTCTTTCCCATTCAGACATTCAGTTTGGAGTTCAGGAGATTGTCTTGACCAGGACCACACCCCTAAATGCATTGAAGCAACTGCCATGTGATTGGTTGGTTAGATAATTGCATTAATGAGAAATTGAACAGGTATTCCTAATAATCCTTTAGGTGAGTGTATATATATATATGTGTGTGTGTGTATGTATGTATGTGTATATATATATATATATATATAGAGAGAGAGAGATAGAGAGAGAGAGATTGATCATTTAATAGAAATCCCATGATTGTAAATAATAGATAATACCTACAGTGAGGGAAAAAAGTATTTGATCCCCTGCTGATTTTGTACGTTTGCCCACTGACAAAGAAATGATCAGTCTATAATTTTAATGGTAGGTGTATTTTAACAGTGAGAGACAGAATAACAACAAAAAAATCCAGAAAAACACATTTCAAAAAAGTTATAAATTGATTTGCATGTTAATGAGGGAAATAAGTATTTGACCCCTTCGACTTAGTACTTGGTGGCAAAACCCTTGTTGGCAATCACAGAGGTCAGACATTTCTTGTAGTTGGCCACCAGGTTTGCACACATCTCAGGAGGGATTTTGTCCCACTCCTCTTTGCAGATCCTCTCCAAGTCATTAAGGTTTCGAGGCTGACGTTTGGCAACTCGAACCTTCAGCTCCCTCCACAGATTTTCTATGGGATTAAGGTCTGGAGACTGGCTAGGCCACTCCAGGACCTTAATGTGCTTCTTCTTGAGCCACTCCTTTGTTGCCTTGGCTGTGTGTTTTGGGTCATTGTCATGCTGGAATACCATCCACGACCCATTTTCAATGCCCTGGCTGAGGGAAGGAGGTTCTCACCCAAGATTTGACGGTACATGGCCCCGTCCATCGTCCCTTTGATGCGGTTCAGTTGTCCTGTCCCCTTAGCAGAAAAACACCCCCAAAGCATAATGTTTCCACTTCCATGTTTGACGGTGGGGATGGTGTTCTTGGGGTAATTCCTCCTCCTCCAAACACGGCGAGTTGATTTGATGCCAAAGAGCTCGATTTGGTCTCATCTGACCACAACACTTTCACCCAGCTCTCCTCTGAATCATTCAGATGTTCATTGGCAAACTTCAGACAGGCCTGTACATGTGCTTTCTTGAGCAGGGGGACCTTGCGGGCGCTGCAGGGTTTCAGTCCTTCACGGCGTAGTGTGTTACCAATTGTTTTCTTGGTGACTATGGTCCCAGCTGCCTTGAGATCATTAACAAGATCCTCCTGTGTAGTTCTGGGCTGATTCCTCACCGTTCTCATAATCATTGAAACTCCACGAGGTGAGATCTTGCATGGAGCCCCAGACTGAGGGAGACTGAGTTATTTTGTGTTTCTTCCATTTGCGAATAATCACACCAACTGTTGTCACCTTCTCACCAAGCTGCTTGGCGATGGTCTTGTAGCCCATTCCAGCCTTGTGTAGGTCTACAATCTTGTCCCTGACATCCTTGGACAGCTTTGATTATGTTCCTCCACTCATTTATTCAGGTTTTTCCTTTAATTTGTCACCGTCTGTATATATATAGTAAAATGGTGTGAGAAGGGGCACAATGGCTCCCAAGTTTGGTCAGGGCCTGTATAAAGGAAGGATGCAGGCCTTCCTTTCTTGTTGGGTAGTAGGAGCTGATTGGCAAGCTGGAGTAGGAGCCAGAGAGAAGAAGCCAGTAACTGACATGTGCTTATGGACTGAATTTTTAAGAAGATGCCTCTGTGCTGACCTAGTCGGACCTAAGCAGACCTAAAATCTGACCTTAAAATTGCCCGCTCAATAGGCCCTGCAAGGGCTTAGATCCATCCTAACAGCAGTGTAAACGCAGCTGGCCTTAGGATGGTTAATGTACAATATGAACGTCTCTAGCCATGAATGGAGCATCTCTTTAGGTGGACAAAAACAAAACAACAAATCTATGACATTTTCAAATAGGCTACTCAAACTATTAGCTGTTGTATTTGATGAAAACTAATAAATAACTTGTTTCCCCTTTCTACATATAATTTGTGTTATTTGAGAGAAGTCCCAGGCAAATGTGTACTATGTATCTTGATGCTGTCTAACCTTATTTAAAAAAAATAGCAAGTTAAGGATGCTTTTGAGGTAATTTGATCATTCATAATTATTGTATTAGACTATGTAAAGTTACACAAAATGTGTATTTTATGTATATGTTTTAAGAGACTGCAATTCTCTAGTAAAGGTCAATTCAATTTCAAATACTAAGCAGGTGTATTTGATCAATTTCTATATAAGGAAGGTTTGTTTCTGTGTGTGTACACATGTTTTGTTCTCACTCCTTCTAGTTTTCAATGTGTACAATACATGTACTGTTGTCTTAAACATTACATTTTGTAAGCAAAGTTTATGCCACAATGTACACGTTTTGTTTTGATGTTTTACTTTTGCTCTTTAGTGCTTTTGTTGGCAGTATTTACAATAATCTAAAAATGCCTTCAGCCCCATCCTTCACAAACAGCCCCGTTCTGTGGAAATCACAACAGATGACTCTTGCTGTTTAAGTTCTACTCTTCTCTTCCTAAGAGAGAACTTAATTTGACATGACTCCCTCCCTCCAGGACAAAGATTCAGTTTTTCTTCTTGCATCTCTAAAATGGAAATCAAACTGTTTGTAGTTCTGTACCAAAATGCCTTTTATAGTACAAATACAGTATATTACTTGGTATATTACTTGGTTATAATAAATAAATACAATAAAAATGTAAACATATTACTCGGTTATAATACAATATTATTATGCAGCAACTAAACCATGTCCCTGTGTCATGCCAGCATGTGTTGTAGAAAGAACTGTAGATGCATCTACCTATATGACTTGAGGCAGGAGATATGCACCATGGACTTGTCAATCTTCCATTCCTCTCTCTCCGACACAATCTAAATTGGATCAAGCTGTTCAGAAGATGCTGGAAAAGCCTGACAGTAGCAAATGCCCTAAATTTTCTCTCCAATCAATTAATAATGCTTAGTGATAACTTCCTGAACTACGGCATTGCTGCAAGTGAAGACAAAACGAGAACAAAATAAAAAATAAATACTCCACTCATGCTTCAAGGACGGGTAAGTGTGCGTAAGGCCACATAAATAGGACAGCCTCAATCAAATGCTAATGATCTTTTTTTTTTTTTAAGTCACCTACTTAAAAGGATCAGTGATTTCATGTGTGTTGTATATATTTTCAATCTAATATTTCTCCATGCCAAAGAATGTACAGAATTTAATTTGCTTGTGATAGTGCTGGACCTGTGTGTAACTATACCCGAGCAGTCACTTTCTAGTTTATTAGACTTTATTTACTTCCTTACCAGCAACAGTCTTGTCATACAGATGTTATTTCACTACATGCGGGTGTTAATTTCCTATAGTCTAGCAGTTTATTTAATTTAATTTCTTGAAAGACTGTAAAATAGTGAATTCCTACGTTATCAGATTCCACAGGCTCCTTTGTGAATTCACCTGTCTGTTGTTGTTGGGTTTTGTATTTGTTACACATTGACATACTGTTGAGTAGCGGGTGTTTTTTTTTAACAAGTATGGGTTAACAGGAAAACGGACAAGATCCTGAGCTTCACAGCACGGTCTTCTGTTCACAATCTCTGTGTACAGTTTTAGCTGAGAGCGGTGACTCTGTTGTTATCCTGAGTAAAAACTTAGTATAGAATAAATGAAAAAAGCAGTCCTGGCTGGTTCCTGTCCATCATTGATAAGGAGAATTGTCTCTTCTGAGAGTGGAGCTGTGACAAATCACCATGACAAGCCCGGCATGACAAAAAGTGATGTGTATAACAAACTCAATTAAGCTTTCCTTCGATTCTCCCTGATGTTTACACTAAATAAATAAATAAATCGCAAAATCCACTCAGCAGTTTGCACAAGAAGAGTTGTGAATTGACCAACTTGCTCTATATCAAACAACCATTTTAAGTACATAAATAAATTTAAATCTTTATTAGACTGGATATAGGATAAAACAAGAAATACTATATTGGTGTAACCATTTCCTTTCAGTGCAACATCATTTTCTTTACTTTCTCTAACATAAAGACATTTAAAATGATAATCTCAAGAAATATATCACATTTATGCACCGAACAGTTCTAAATATTAGAATATTTGTGTTTTGTTTCACATGTTTAGATTAAGCACATTTTGTAGAATACTAATTTCATTCAAAGTGCCCGGGGGGAGAGAACAACATAATTTCTAAAACAGTCTGAAAGCACCTAACGTGTGCAAATAAATTCACAATAGCAAAAGGAAAGGGGAAAGGGGGTGTTTGTTTGTATGGGTTTATTGCGAGTTTGACGTTCTGTGCTCCTGAGGATTTGAGATGTTAATCTGTTTTGATAAATACATCCCACAGATCTGTAGCTTCCTTCACAGGAACCCGTTTTTGTAGCAGCTGACATCTTCCCTGCCTTTGTTTTGCAGCTGTAACACAAAACAAATGCAAAATTAATATTTCCGCTTTGTAGTGAATCAAACTGATGTACATCAAAAGCGTCGAGCGGAAAATCAACAGCAAAAATTCTATGCGTTTTAACGACCTCGAAAGAAGTGAAAAAGCATGTTCGAGCAGTGGATGGCACGAAGTACATTGATTGAACAGTGAGAGTGTAACTAAGGCAGTGCAGTCCAAGCCAAAACATTCACAAAATAAATAAACACATACAATAAAATAATAATTATTATTACAATTATTTATACCTTCATGTTTAGTAGATCCTATGTTTGGAAAATAAGTTGTGCCATAAACACATTTTCATTCACAAACAAAGAATTCTGAAGAATATTATCGACTGCGCTCAGCTAGTTGAGGTGAGGCCCGACCCTCTTCACTGACTTCACTTTCTGTTTGGCAGCATAACAACAGACTTGATCCTTAGTACCGGACTAAAGCTGGGATGATCTTGAGATACAAGCTACTATGCAACTTTGTAGGCAGCTCCGTGCTAACTCTGCAAGTTCGTTGCAATTGACCCTGTGTGTTTTAATGCTTAGACAATATGTATTATTTATTATTTAAATGCACAATCCATAATTATATTATGGGTTTTTTAAAGAATAATAATAATACATATGCTTTTTCTGATCTTTTCTGGTCTGATTTGATCTGGCTTAACAAATGAAGGCAATTCCTGGAATTATTTTTAAATCATTCTTAAAGGCCAATAATAGCTGATATATTCCTTTTCTTAATCTCAGTAATGAAAAAAAATATAACAAATCTAGTTTCTTGGATGCCAGATATGTAATTTGTCTCTGCTATATTAACAGAACAAAGTGATGAAGAGGTCTTGCTATTTCCTTTGGTACAGGACATTCACAGAATACAATTATGATAAATACAAGTTTTCTTTTTTTTTCAATACACCTGTTGCAAAGTCAGTTTAAATCTTAATTAATGTTAAAAATATTTTCAAATCTAATCTTATCTAATCAAACTTGTTTGGAACCCACAGCTACCATACTGCATCAGTCTAAAATTATACTTATCACTGGGTAGGAGACCATACAGCAGCAGAAGCCAAGTATGAACATTTTGAATCTATGTATCACAGTCTCACTTTGTAAATCAAAAAATCCATGTTTGTTTTATTTTGTCAAGTAATAATATTCTGAGCCAGGAAATGTCACACGTTAGACATTTACACTCTTGGTATTTGAGTAATGAAAAAAGTGTATTCCCTGAATATTCCATCCTAACAAAACAATACAATTAAAAAAGAATCAATGCACATGGATAGGAGATCACGACTGGATTATACAGAGATAAAACTAAAAACCTGTACTCTGTGGTGGCATTATTTATTGTTAGATGCTGCTATATTATACTCATAAATATAGCCACCATCAATTTTATGTTCGTGAGATGAGTTAATATATGAATACATGATGGATTATTATTGTAATAATAATGTTTGCATTCAGTACTGTGACTTGTACCCTGTATTTCTCCTTGAGGTTTAGCTGGGGCATTGTTAATGGCAACCACTGCCATACAAGTCAGTTTTGCAGCAGAAGGAGAGGGTGAATGTCTGTGCTGTTTATCAGATCCTAGCAAACTAGGTTTACCAAAGACTGATCCTAAAGTTGGAAGCTGTAGGCATTCAGGGTAATGTACACCGATCAGCCATAACATTATGACCACCTGCCTAATATTGTGTAGGTCCCCCTTTTGCCATCAAAACAGCCCTGACCCATCGAGGCATGGACTCCACTAGACCTCTGAAGGTGTGCTGTGGTATCTGGCACCAAGATGTTAGCAGCAGATCCTTTAAATCCTGTAAGTTGCGAGGTGGGGCCTCCATTCAATCGGACTTGTTTGTCCAGCACATCCCACAGATGCTCAATTGGATTGGATGGATCGGACCACACGGGCCAGCCTTCGCTCCCCACATGCGGTTCACATCTTTTCCTTCTTTGGACCACTTTAGATAGGTACTGACCACTGCAGACCAGGAACACCCCACAAGAGCTGCAGTTTTGGAGATGCTCTGACCCAGTCGTCTAGCCATCACAATATGGCCCTTGTCAAAGTCGCTCAGATCCTTACGCTTGCCCATTTTTCCTGCTTCTAAGACATCAACTTTGAGGACAAATATATATCCAACCCACTGACCGGTGCCATGATAAGGGGATTATCAGTGTTATTCACTTCACCTGTCAGTGGTCATAATGTTATGGCTGATCGGTGTAAGTAGATAGATTATGAACTGGTTGATGTATAGGAAACAGAGGGTGTTGATTAGAGGAGTTGCTTCTATGGTGCCTTGCAAAAGTATTCACCCCCCTTGGTAGTTTTCCTATTCCTACCTGGAATTAAAGAATTTCCCTGTATTTAGCACCATCCATCATTTCTTCAATTCTGACCAGTTTCCCAGTCTCTGCCAATGAATAACATCCGCACAGCATGATGCTGCCACCACCATGCTTCACTGTGGGGATGGTGTTCTTGGGGTGATGAGAGGTGTTGGGTTATAGCGTTTTCCTTGATGGCCAAAAAGCTAAATTTCAGTCTCATCTGACCAGAGTACCTTCTTCCATATGTTTGGGGAGTTTCCCACATGCCTTTTGGCGAACAGCAAACAGGTTTGCTTATTTTTTTCTTTAAGCAATGGCTGTTTTCTGGTCACTCTTCCGTAAAGTCCAGCTCTGTGGAGTGTACTATGGACAGATACTCCAATCTCTGCTGTGGAGCTCTGCAGCTCCTTCAGGGTTATCTTTGGTCTCTATGTTGCCTCTCTGATTAATGCCCTCCTTGCCTGGTCCATGAGTTTTGATGTGCGGCCCTCTCTAAGCCAAATTATCATTTAAAGATCTTTCTAAATCATTTAAAGATATCTGCAAATCAATTAGAGATCTCATTTAAAAGTACATTTAGAGATCTCTAAATCGTTTGCAGGTATCTCTAAATCATTTATAGATATCTTCAAATGACTTCCTGTATGTAGCCCAAGATTATCACTTCCTGTTAACTTGTACATTCATTTCTATGTAACTGAATAAGGAAACAGGAAGTGATAATCTCAGCCAAAATACAGGAAGTCATTTGCAGATATCTCTAAATGATTGAGAGATCTTCAAATCATTTAGAGATATCTTTAAAAAGCACCTTATTTAGACATCTCTAAATTGTTTGCAGATATCTCTAAATCATTTATATATCTTTAAATTATTTAGAGATATCTTTAAATATTTGAAGATATCTTTAAATGCATTTAGAGATATCTCTAAATGATCATTTGGCTTGCCATACTCTCTTGGCAGGATTGTTGTGGTGCCATATTCTTTCAATTTTTTAATAAAGCATTTAATGGTGGTCCATAGGATGTTCAAAGTTTCAGATATTTTTTAACTACCCAGCCCTGATCTGTACTTCTCCACAACTTTGTCCCTGACCTGTTTGGAGAGCTCCTTGCTCTTCATGGTGCCGCTTGCTTGGTGGTGCCCCTTGCTCAGTGGTGTTGCAGATTCTGGGGCCTTTCAGAACAGGTGTATATATACTGAGATCGTGTGACAGATCATGTGACACTTAGATTGCACACTAGTGGACTTTATTTAACTAATTATGTGACTTCTGAAGGTAATTGGTTGCACCAGGGGCTTCATAGCAAAGGGGGTGAATACATATGCACGCACCACTTTTCCCTTTTTTATTTTTTAGATTTTTTAAAAACAAGTAATTTTTTTCATTTCACTTCACAAATTTGAACTATTTTGTGTATGTCCATTACAAGAAATCAAAATCAAAATCCATTTAAATTACAGGTTGAAATGTAATAAAATAGGGAAAATACCAAGGGGGGTGAATACTTTCGCAAGGCACTGTATAGACAGATAGATCAAGGTATATCTGCAGAGAGAATTTCAGAACATAATAGATCAAATATATTTTTCTTTCTGCTTGTTCCAACAGACCAACAGAAATGTATATATTCAGATAAAATGAAAATGTAATGACACTGATTGATTAATAAATATTCATAGTGACATAATGCACAGTGTATCCTTTGCATTCACAATGAATGCCATCTGCATCTCTATATAATCACTGCTCTGCCCCACGATACCACTTTCCACAGTCCAGCAGTCTCTGCTATTACAGGGCTCATTGCTTTGAGGACAAAGCAGAACACTTTCTGAAAAATGTATCAATTTTTAATGGAACCCAAAAACAACTTAACTGTTGCTGCCTTCCCAGACTTTGTTTGCCAACTATTTGTAGCTATCATTAATAACCTGTCAGATTTATCTTTATGTGCCTGTTGACATAAACAGTCAAGTAGACTAACAACGAGAGCAGAAGCTGTTTAAAAAATAGTAATGATCCCTTATTCTTTGCATTTTCTTTAGTATGCACCATGGGTTCTAAATATGTGAATTGCCTTGAAAAGACACCTCATAATAAAAGGATGAAAATGAGTAAAGAATTGAATATGCCATGGTTGCACATTTCCCCACTCACATAAATGTTTAGGAAATGATTAATTTTGTATTTTTTACACAATGAATGGTAATTTATGGATATGAGAAACTACTCGGCCATTTAGTTGAAGCTGACTTCGTAGCTACCTCGAAAGTTGGCTGCATGGAGTTCTAGGATGGATTAACTACTGGAAATTAAATGAATAAGATTGGCCAAATGGCTTGAAATGGATGTTCATATAGTGAATGCTTGATGAATACTGGAATAAATTTGACAAAGTGGAGAGTCACACAGAAACATTAAGGAATAATCAAAAAGGAACAAAGATAGCCAGGCATGTCCAGTGACTGCAATGAGTGTGTTGAAACCTGCTGAGTAGTCAAACAAAAGTGCAACTGAGGAGAGTAAACTAATAATATATATATATATATATATACACTCACCTAAAGGATTATTAGGAACACCTGTTCAATTTCTCATTAATGCAATTATCTAACCAACCAATCACATGGCAGTTGCTTCAATGCATTTAGGGGTGTGGTCCTGGTCAAGACAATCTCCTGAACTCCAAACTGAATGTCTGAATGGGAAAGAAAGGTGATTTAAGCAATTTTGAGCGTGGCATGGTTGTTGGTGCCAGACGGGCCGGTCTGAGTATTTCACAATCTGCTCAGTTACTGGGATTTTCACGCACAACCATTTCTAGGGTTTACAAAGAATGGTGTGAAAAGGGAAAAACATCCAGTATGCGGCAATCCTGTGGGCGAAAATGCCTTGTTGATGCTAGAGGTCAGAGGAGAATGGGCCGACTGATTCAAGCTGATAGAAGAGCAACTTTGACTGAAATAACCACTCGTTACAACCGAGGCATGCAGCAAAGCATTTGTGAAGCCACAACACGTACAACCTTGAGGCGGATGGGCTACAACAGCAGAAGACCCCACCGGGTACCACTCATCTCCACTACAAATAGGAAAAAGAGGCTACAATTTGCACAAGCTCACCAAAATTGGACAGTTGAAGACTGGAAAAATGTTGCCTGGTCTGATGAGTCTCGATTTCTGTTGAGACATTCAGATGGTAGAGTCAGAATTTGGCGTAAACGGAATGAGAACATGGATCCATCATGCCTTGTTACCACTGTGCAGGCTGGTGGTGGTGGTGTAATGGTGTGGGGGATGTTTTCTTGGCACACTTTAGGCCCCTTAGTGCCAATTGGGCATCGTTTAAATGCCACGACCTACCTGAGCATTGTTTCTGACCATGTCCATCCCTTTATGACCACCATGTACCCATCCTCTGATGGCTACTTCCAGCAGGATAATGCACCATGTCACAAAGGTCGAATCATTTCAAATTGGTTTCTTGAACATGACAATGAGTTCACTGTACTAAACAGGCCCCCACAGTCACCAGATCTCAACCCAATAGAGCATCTTTGGGATGTGGTGGAACGGGAGCTTCGTGCCCTGGATGTGCATCCCACAAATCTCCATCAACTGCAAGATGCTATCCTATCAATATGGGCCAACATTTCTAAAGAATACTTTCAGCACCTTGTTGAATCAATGCCACGTATAATTAAGGCAGTTCTGAAAGCGAAAGGGGGTCAAACACAGTATTAGTATGGTGTTCCTAATAATCCTTTAGGTGAGTGTATATATATACATATACATATGACCTTTGTGACATGGTGCATTATCCTGTTGGAAGTAGCCATCAGAGGATGGGTACATGGTGGTCATAAAGGGATGGACATGGTCAGAAACAATGCTCAGGTAGGCCGTGGCATTTAAACGATGCCCAATTGGCACTAAGGGGCCTAAAGTGTGCCAAGAAAACATCCCCCACACCATTACACCACCACCACCAGCCTGCACAGTGGTAACAAGGCATGATGGATCCATGTTCTCATTCTGTTTACGCCAAATTCTGACTCTACCATCTGAATGTCTCAACAGAAATCGAGACTCATCAGACCAGGCAACGTTTTTCCAGTCTTCAACTGTCCAATTTTGGTGAGCTTGTGCAAATTGTAGCCTCTTTTTCCTATTTGTAGTGGAGATGAGTGGTACCCGGTGGGGTCTTCTGCTGTTGTAGCCCATCCGCCTCAAGGTTGTACGTGTTGTGGCTTCACAAATGCTTTGCTGCATACCTCGGTTGTAACGAGTGGTTATTTCAGTCAAAGTTGCTCTTCTATCAGCTTGAATCAGTCGGCCCATTCTCCTCTGACCTCTAGCATCAACAAGGCATTTTCGCCCACAGGACTGCCGCATACTGGATGTTTTTCCCTTTTCACACCATTCTTTGTAAACCCTAGAAATGATTGTGCGTGAAAATCCCAGTAACTGAGCAGATTGTGAAATACTCAGACCGGCCCGTCTGGCACCAACAACCATGCCACGCTCAAAATTGCTTAAATCACCTTTCTTTCCCATTCAGACATTCAGTTTGGAGTTCAGGAGATTGTCTTGACCAGGACCACACCCCTAAATGCATTGAAGCAACTGCCATGTGATTGGTTGGTTAGATAATTGCATTAATGAGAAATTGAACAGGTGTTCCTAATAATCCTTTAGGTGAGTGTATATATATATATATATATATATATATATATATATATATATATATATAATTACTTATTATATACAGTGGGGGAAAAAAGTATTTGATCCCCTGCTGATTTTGTATGTTTGCCCACTGACAAAGAAATGATCAGTCTATAATTTTAATGGTAGGTGTATTTTAACAGTGAGAGACAGAATAACAACAAAAAAATCCTGAAAAACGCATTTCAAAAAAGTTATACATTGATTTGCATGTTAATGAGGGAAATAAGTATTTGACCCCTTTGACTTAGTACTTGGTGGCAAAACCCTTGTTGGCAATCACAGAGGTCAGACGTTTCTTGTAGTTGGCCACCAGGTTTGCACACATCTCAGGAGGGATTTTGTCCCACTCCTCTTTGCAGATCCTCTCCAAGTCATTAAGGTTTCGAGGCTGACGTTTGGCAACTCGAACCTTCAGCTCCCTCCACAGATTTTCTATGGGATTAAGGTCTGGAGACTTGCTAGGCCACTCCAGGACCTTAATGTGCTTCTTCTTGAGCCACTCCTTTGTTGCCTTGGCTGTGTGTTTTGGGTCATTGTCATGCTGGAATACCCATCCACGACCCATTTTCAATGCCCTGGCTGAGGGAAGGAGGTTCTCACCCAAGATTTGACGGTACATGGCCCCGTCCATCGTCCCTTTGATGCGGTGCAGTTGTCCTGTCCCCTTAGCAGAAAAACACCCCCAAAGTATAATGTTTCCACCTCCATGTTTGACGGTGGGGATGGTGTTCTTGGGGTCATTCCTCCTCCTCCAAACACGGCGAGTTGAGTTGATGCCAAAGAGCTCGATTTTGGTCTCATCTGACCACAACACTTTCACCCAGTTCTCCTCTGAATCATTCAGATGTTCATTGGCAAACTTCAGACGGGCCTGTACATGTTCTTTCTTGAGCAGGGGGACCTTGCGGGCGCTGCAGGATTTCAGTCCTTCACGGTGTAGTGTGTTACCAATTGTTTTCTTGGTGACTATGGTCCCAGCTGCCTTGAGATCATTAACAAGATCCTCCCGTGTAGTTCTGGGCTGATTCCTCACCGTTCTTATGCTCATTGAAACTCCACGAGGTGAGATCTTGCATGGAGCCCCAGACCGAGGGAGACTGACAGTTATTTTGTGTTTCTTCCATTTGCACCAGCTGTTGTCACTTTCTCACCAAGCTGCTTGGCGATGGTCTTGTGGCCCATTCCAGCCTTGTGTAGGTCTACAATCTTGTCCCTGACATCCTTGGACAGCTCTTTGGTCTTGGCCATGGTGGAGAGTTTGGAATCTGATTGATTGATTGCTTCTGTGGACAGGTGTCTTTTATACAGGTAACGAGCTGAGATTAGGAAATCAATTTATAACTTTTTTGAAATGCGTTTTTCTGGATTTTTTTGTTGTTATTCTGTCTCTCACTGTTAAAATACACCTACCATTAAAATTATAGACTGATAATTTCTTTGTCAGTGGGCAAACGTACAAAATCAGCAGGGGATCAAATACTTTTTTCCCTCACTGTAATAACAAATTAAATGTGAAATTAAACTTGTTTGATCTAATTACCTATATTACTCCCAATACTACTACTGACAACAATGACAACTGTTATATAACTGTTGTGCTTATATTTTGTAAGTCTGCTAATAAATAAATAAATAATAATAATAATAATAATAATAATAATAATATTATTATTATTATTATTATTATTATTATTATTATTATTATTATTATTATTATTATTCTTTCTATATACATAAATACATAATATTCCATAGATGTTATACTGTTTGCTAGTTTTACATTTTAAATACGAATTATTAATACATTAATTCAATTATTAATATTATATATCTGTACATTCCTTTAATGTGAAATGTAGTACAATCACATACTGGGACTACTCATGGGTACTTTCCTATTGATACAGGAAGTTTTTATAGTAATGTGTTCAACTATAAATAGTTGTCTTTTAATTGTTTTATGAACACAAGACATTGATTTTTACTAAACTAACGTACTACTAATAAAAAGCCAAATAATACATACTAATATGATAACGAAGTTGTACGTTGTTGATATTCACTGTATGTACTCCATTTGTGACATCACTGCATTCGCCGTGTAACTTCCATTGTTGTCTTACGTCACAGCGCGAAGCGTTCTTCCTGCTGCGCATCTGACAGGGCGCAGTAGGCTGGAATATGCTGACAGGAATGACAGGTTAACCTTCAACAGTCAAATTGTCGGGCCCTATGTACACCCACCCGACGCGCAAAAAGCGCACCATTTAAAACACACTTGTGCAACCATGCCCCCCCGGGCCGACTCTCTGCTGAACTATGACAACCCGGTCCTGGTGACCAAGAGACCGGATAAGTCATCAAAGGTAGCTAACAACGGTGAAGGAACTGGTGACATCAAATTTATCTCACATGTGAAATATATATAGAACAATGGGATGCATTGGTTACTCACATCCATAAATTAGAACGTCTTAAAACATGTTAAAAACACATTTGTGTCTGTGCGTGCGTGTGTAAGTAATTTTAACTACGTTTTAAAATGTGCATGCTTTTTTTTTTTTTATTAGACACTGATGTAGTATACAGGAGGGGTCCCCATCTCTGGTCCTGGAGGACCCCTACCCTGCTGTTTTTTGTTCCAACCCAGCTCTCAATTGAACCCTTACTTGAACTAATAATTTCCTAAATCAGAGCCTTTTAATATTTTTTAACAGTAGGGGTTTTAAGTATAGAACTCTATAAAAAACTTACTAAAGAACAAACTCTTTCATTACACACGTTTAAAAGTAAAACCCAAGCAGTGTTACTTCAATTAAGGTGCAATTAAGTAATTGAGAGCTGAGTTTAATGGTGTACAATTTAATTGGTTTGTTCTTAGCCTATGATTTTTATTATTATTATTTTTACTACTTAATCGCAATAACATATACTTTGCAAGCCCCTTGTAGGCACATTGAGGTTGTTTAACTGTTCTCTTTGTTGATTTGTTTAAAATGATAATTTTATTTCATGGCATTATGATGACCCCTTATTTAACCTTCATTTAAAAAAATAAATTCTAATTGTATATCTGAATGCTGGCTAGAAATAGGCGGTGACAGATTGTGTGACCAAGTTCCCAATCCCCCCAATGGAAAGCATCTCCATGCACCAAGTCAGAAGAAAGCTCGAGCAGATGCGTCCATTTATGAGTTCCCTTGAGCTTTTAATCTAATGCCAACCATACCAACTTGAAGCCTTGATTTCCAAAGTGCGATGTTAAACAGGCGATATTTAGGACATGTCCTGGGCAGAAAATAACACTGATGTCAACTACATCATTTTATTTAAAATAAAGAACATTCAAAAATTGACAGCCAATTCATCTTTCTTTTTTTTAAGATGGTAGTAGTATGAAATATTACCAATAATAAATACAAGTGGAGGTTTAAAAGCCACATACACACAACATTTCAATAATGTATAGCTACCAATACCAAAGCTGCACATTTATCCAAGTCAATAAATTACAAAAAGGCTCATCCAGTATTATTATGAATAATGTTTGTATAACTTGTCATATGATATTCCATTAAAATAATGCATAAAAGTGAAACAAATATTTTTCTTTCCATTGCAGGACCAGCCTTTAAAACTGAGACCCCAGCAAATGCCGTGGACCATGCCACCACCTCCACAACCTCCCAAGACAGCTGCAGATGATGCCAACGAGGAGCAGACAAAACAGCTTCTCCACGCTATCCTGCCTCCCAGGTAATATGGATATAATAATAGGGTCAGGGCATTAACTAAAGTTTAAGAATGGTATCATTAGTTACAATTCAGATTTTGTAAACCCTCCTTGAATTTTTAAAGGAAAGCAATTCATGCTGCTATGTGTACATGTATTTCTTTGTGCCAGATTGGACAAGTTTTAAAATTGCTATATAGCAAATAAATGCCATTTATAAAGAAAATAGAGACTCCCAGACAAAATTAAAATTAGTTACCTACTACTTCCAACAGACAATTCCATGTGTCTATAATAATAATAATAATAATAATAATAATAATAATAATAATAATAATCATAATAATAATCATAATAATAATCATAATAATACAATAATTTCATGGTAGCAAGAGACATATTTTGCAGGAGGGGTGGAAGATGGGTTAAAAAAATAAAGATGAGTTTAAAAATAAAATAAATAGGGCTGTAGGTTTCTCTCAAGCTGTCTGATTGGCTGACTGACCGACCAATCGGAGCACAGCCTGCAACTACATAATTCTTCTCTGTAACTGCAGGCTATGGATAGAGGACAACAAGCTGTGGGTGCAGCAGGTTTCCACCATACCCTCCACTCGGATGGACGTGGTGCACCTTCAGGAGCAGCTGGACCGGAAGCTGGAGATGAAACAGGGCCGCAAGACGGGGATCTGCCCCATACGCAGGGATCTATACTCGCAGTGCTTCGGTAAGCGTGGAAGGACAGAGGAGAGCCGTAGCTCAAAGCATTTATCATGTATGCACTTGAACAAGAAAAAGATTGAGAGAACTTGTCACAGTTACTCTCCCCTGTTATGGCGACATGCATGGAGCTCACAATCGTTGTGAAAGGGAGTTCACGTGGGGAATAAGGGTTGACGGGCAGCTTCTCTCCAGAGGGCATGTCAGTAGCTAAAAAGATAATTATTCTTCAGTGCTATACCAAGATGTGTAGTCCCGGTTTGCCAAATAAGAACAGCCATATGAAGCTGGTCCTCCGCTTCTCGTTTCCGCCCAGATGAACTCATCAGACAGAACACCATCAGCTGTGCCGAGCGCGGGCTCCTGCTTCTGAGGGTACGCAATGAGATCATGATGACCATCGCCGCCTATCAGACGCTGTACGAGAGCAGTATTGCCTATGGCATGAGGAAGGCCCTCCAAGCCGAGCTGAGCAAATCCAACATGAAGACAAAGGTAATGTTGGAATTTGGGTTTGAAATAACGTGTGACAGCGGGCATTTCCTTGAAGCAATACAATAATACGGTGCATGATTTAAAGACACTGGAAACATGATATCCCATGGATCATTTATTGCTTTAAAGTCATGAAAAAAAGTATATTATGGGAGAACTGGATAAACTTTTCACTCAAGAATGTGTTTAAAGCCTCTAGAAATGAAGCAAAGTATGGCCATGATGTTCGGCGGTATGTTGCTAATAATGCGGGGGATGTAACCTTGTGTTTCTTGTTGAACGTCAGTTGTCTTGCTTGGCTGAGATTCATTTTCTCCACACACAACTGATCAGATCTTGCCAGCTGTGTTTTTTAAAAGCAAAATTATTTGAATTACCTCTTTCTAGATGTCTGATTTGGAAAACGAGAAGAAAGACTTGGAGAGGCAGTTGAGAGAGCTGAAATCAGTGCATGCGGCCTATGAGGAAGACGAAGCCGCGAGATGGCAGGTGGAGGAAACAAAACACTCGGATGCATTGAAGTCCGTGACACGAAGCAACCAGCAACTCAGGGTAAAGAAAATCTGCAATTGCATACAGTGGACCACACAAAAAAAACGCACAACAGGTAGTTGGGTCCAGCGTGGGCGATTATACTTTGACACACATTCTGAAATCTTCAATTGCTTATTGTAGTCCATACAGGAAAAATAAAAACAAATCATGGATGGAATTAACTTTAAATAAAATAGATTGAGTATGATTTTTTATTTACTCGGAGGACAGATCAGCTTTGCAATCAATCAATAATTTACATACATAGATATATACATGCTTCCAGTTAACCTTATTGTAACATTAGTATATGATTTTTATTTTGCAGGCTCAGCTGGAAAGCATTTTTGCAGCAAAGGTACCAATTTAATAGTATGTGCTTTTGTAATATGTAATTAACATATCAGAAGCACTGCCCAAGGGCGAAGATCTGTAAGCGATCTCACTGTACTCGCGCTGATTGTCACTGACACGTGAACGCTCTGCTCGGGTCAGCTTGTGTGTGTGGCACCCAGCGAAGATGGAGAAGTCATGCTCCAGCCCCCTCCACAGTAAACGGCCGCCTGCCTGAGCCTCCGAGGTGTGCGCAAAAACCTCCTTGGGCAGTCGTTGAATCTATCCAATCAAATTGCAAAGAAGAGGAATCCGCTTTCAACCAATCGTGCTTTACTGCCTCCGAGGAGCCGCCTTCAACTACCTTGCAGGTGTGAAAGTGCAAAGGCGGGAATTAGTTTTGAAGGAGGCGAGAAGTAAAGGCTAGAGCCTGTATAACACTAGTATACTGTACTTAATTCAATTTTTAAAGCAATATAACCATGTATGCATGTACATATATATTTAATAAATTGAGCTGATTAATATATTCAACATAAATGTAAATGTATATTTAACGTGAGTTCATTACCTCAAGAACGTGTCCTGTATGAGCTGCCCAAGTCTTTCAATAAAGCGTTTCTGTCATTCCTGTCCTGTATACTGTAGCTTATATGTCAGTGATATTATGATGATATTAGTGCAAACAATTTCAGATCTAGTAGAGTCTAGTTTTACTTTCAGAGACAGGACTGACAGAAATGCTTTATTCACTGAGCTGGAGTAATCGTACAGTACCAGTACCTGGGGTAATGTACCCATGTATACTTTTTTATTTAACGACCTGGGGTATTCACAAACTCACTGCTGTAAGGATGAAGTCAAGTATTTTTTTTGGTTTTCATGTACTCTCGTACATCTTTGCAGTACTGAGTACTTGAGTATTGTACAAGTTGAAACAGTAGCCAGCTACACTAGAAGTAGTGCTGCTAATAAGGACACAGATACACAGGGAAAATATACACCGATCAGCCATAACATTATGACCACTGACAGGTGAAGTGAATAACACTGATAATCTCGTTATCATAGCACCGGTCAGTGGGCGGGATATATTAGGAAGCAAGTGAACATTTTGTCCTCAAAGTTGATGTGTTAGAAGCAGGAAAAATGGTCAAGCGTAAGGATCTGAGCGACTTTGACAAGGGCCAAATTGTGATGGCTAGACGACTGGGTCAGAGCATCTCCAAAACTGCAGCTCTTGTGGGGTGATCCCGGTCTGCAGTGGTCAGTACCTATCAAAAGTAGTCCAAGGAAGGAAAAGCGGTGAACCGGCGACAGGGTCATGGGCGGCCAAGGCTCACTGATGCACGTGGGGAGCTAAGGCTGGCCTGTGTAGTCCGATCCAACAGATGAGCTACTGTGGCTCAAATTGCTGAAAAAGTGAATGCTGGTTCTGATAGAAAGGTGTCAGAACACACAGTGCATCACAGTTTGTTGCGTATGGGGCTGCGTAACCGCAGACCAGTCAGGGTGCCCATGCTGACCCCTGTCCACTGCCGAAAGTGCCTACAATGGGCACATGAGCATCAGAACTGGACCACGGAGCAATGGAAGAAGGTGGCCTGGTCTGATGAATCATGAGTTCAAGGTGTTGACTTGGCCTCCAAATTCCTCAGATCTCAATTCAATCGAGCATCTGTGGGATGTGCTGGACAAACAAGTCCGATCCATAGAGGCCCCACCTCGCAACTTACAGGACTTAAAGGATCTGCTGCTAACGTCTTGGTGCCAGATACCACAGCACACCTTCAGAGGTCTAGTGGAGTCCATGCCTCAATGGGTCAGGACTGTTTTGGGACCTACACAATATTAGGCAGGTGGTCATAATGTTATGGCTGATCGGTGTATTTAAGTGTCATGATGTATATTACAAATTAATTTGAATAACTGCAAAACTGTATTTTCTTATAGGTTAACACTGTACATATGTAGCCACTTGATGTAAAATTGTATGATTCATGTTGAATATATTAATCAGCTAAATGTGTTAAATATACATGTACATGCATATTCAGCACAGTATAATAGTGGATAGATTTCAACCCAAGGTAGTTTTTCGAGTTGCACACCCTTGGCTGTTTACCGTGGAGCGCTCCAGGCCTGGAGTGTGGAGGAAGACCGCCTCATTGCCGACGCAAGGGCGCAAGCTCTGCTGATAGGGCGCGCTATGCTGCTCTCCTGGCGCTCAATGCCAGGGTGGACCAGATCTGCAAGCTCTTGAGTGCTCAGGCGGCTCAGGTGACCCCTCCCCCCCACCCCATAGCACCACTGCCTGCGCACGCTGCACCGCTGGAGTCAGAGGAGATCCTCTCTGCCCCGTATCCAGACGGGCAGTCAGCAGGGGATATACAAGGAGGACCAGCTCTCACTCAGTCCGCACACGGACTCTGAGCTGGAGACCTGAGGATGGAGTACGCTCCCCTGCCTCCTCTATCTCTACAGCTGAGGACACAACCCTGCACGTAAGGGACACCAGGCAGAGTTCTGGGTGGTCATTCAACAAGCCCTGGAGTTCCTTCAAATCCCCTGGCCCAATGACCCTCCCCCCCGCCCCGCGCTCCATTTTTGAAAGGGGACAGCGGTTGTAGCGGCCTGCCCGGGCCCTCCTGCTACTGCCACACCTCTTGGCAGAGCTCCAGTCTTCCTGGAACCCCCTGGCGTCGCCCCCCTCCCAGGCTCGGGCAGGCAATGCCTTCGCCAGGACACAAGGCGTGAGAGTGGCATGTTTCTCAGACTTCCCACAGGTGAACTCCAACATTGTGGCGTTAGTCTCCCTGTCCCCCGTCTGTGGAGCCCTGGGACCTGTCCTGTCCCAACAGGCAGAGCCGGGTTACTGAGTCCTTGCTCGGGACAGCCTACAAGGCCAATACTCAAGTGGCTTGCCTCCGTAACAGCGAAAGCCTACTGGCCCTCTACGTGGCCCAGCTGACAGAGGGTTTGGATGCGGATGCTGCGACGCCAGAGGCCCCATTGCTATCGGGGAGATGGCGGCAGCTGACCTGTTGGTCACTGTGATCCGCCAACGTGCGCGGGCCAACGGTCACTCCCTCATAGCAATGGCGGCGGCACGCGGCCAGCTGTGGCATTCACAGACGAGGGCAGTGCCGGATGCAGATAGGACCCATCTGATGGATGCGCCCATATTCTACGGCTTTACGTTCGGCCCTTCAGTGGAGGAGATGCATGCTCAGGCAGGCTGCTACCTGAGAGCTTGCCTTCTCACTCCTGCGGCCTGCCTGCAGGGCCAGAACTGCTCTCACTCCTGAAGAGGGTGCATGTCAGCATCTCCTCCACTGAAGGGCCGAATGTAAAGCCATGGAATATGAGTGCATCCATCAGATGGGTCCTATCTGCATCCGGCACTCCCCTTGTCTGCGAAAGCCACAGCTGGCAGCATGCCACCGCCATGGCTGCCAGGGAGCGACCCTTGGCCCGCGCACTATAGCACATCACAGTGACCAACAGGTCAGCTGCCACCATCTCCCCAATAGCAATGGGGCCTCTGGTGTCACAGTGTCCACGTCCAAAGCCTCTGTCAGCTGGGCCACGTAGAAGACCAGCAGGCTTTCACTGTTACAGAGGCGAGCCGCTTGAGCATTGGCCTCGTAGGCCGTCCCGAGCTGGGACTCAGTTACACAGCTCTGCCTGTTGGGACAGGACAGGTCCCAGGGCTCCACAGACGGAGGACAGGGAGAATAACGTCGCAATGGTGGAGTTCACCTGTGGGAAGTCTGAGAAACATGCCACTCTCACGCCTTGTGTCCTGGCGAAGGCATTGCCTGCCCGAGCCTGGGAGGGGGGCGACGCCAGGGGGTTCCAGAAGGATTGGAGCTCTGCCAAGAGGTGTGGCAGTAGCGGGAGGGACCGGGCAGGCCGCTGCGACCACTGTCTCCTTTCAAACATGGAGCGTGGGGCAGGGGGGGAGGGTCATTGGGCCAGGGGATTTGAAGGAATTCCAGGGCTCATTCAATGACCACCCAGAACTCTGCCTGGCGTCCCGTACGTGCAGGGTTGTGTCCTCAGCTGTAGAGATAGAGGAGGCAGGGGAGCGAGCGGTGCAGCGTGCACAGGCAGTGGAGCTATGGGGTGGGGGGGGGAGGGTTCACCTGAGCCGCCTGAGCACTCAAGAGCTCGCAGATCTGGTCCACCCTGGCATTGAGTGCCAGGAGAGCAGCATAGCACACCCTATCAGCAGAGCTTGCGCCCCTTCGTTGGCAATGAGGAGGGGAAGCCGATGATGAGGATGAGGAGCCCAGAGACGTGGCAGTGTCCGGGATGCGGCTGTGACCCTGCGTGTGTGGGGGAGTACAAGCCAGTGGGGGACCCCCTCATGTGGGCGAGATCTCTTAAGCTCAGTCAGCCAGGCCTCAGATGTACTGCCGGTGCCAGCTCTTGCGCTGTAGAAGAAAAAGACCTGAAAGACAAACCAACACAGCGACTAGCCTACTGTTAATACATATATGTATTAAATGAATATATTAAAAGCAACTAGTTTTACGAGTCTTTGTGTAGAAACCGGAGCTTTGGGCTGTGGACAGCACAGTATAGTTTTTAGTTAATATCTAGCGATCACAGTTCCCGCATGTTCATTCTTAAACTCCGCATTGCCGTGTTGTACTGGGATTTCCCATAGTGGTCCCAATATTGTATATTATTTTATTCCCCCTTATAATACTGTATTATACTAATAATACTCTTAATACCCTAATACCACTTCTGGTATTAATAATAATTATACTACATTACATTTGTTTAATAATGTATTATATACTAATATACTTAACCTGGGAATGTCTATCGCTACATTATAATTGTTGCTCTTGCCATAAATCATTGTAGTAAAATTTACTGATGCAACACATTCTCCAACTTATCTGAGGTATGTAGTAATTATGTCAGTACATTTACATTTACATTAATAGTGCAGTGTAAGGAAAATCAAGAATTAAATATAACATTTGTATCTGTTTCAAAGTGTTTGTAAGAAATTCTCTGAATATTTCTCTCATTGATCTGTGAAGACAATGGTTATCTATGATCTTAAAAACAAAGAAGTCTGTGGAGGTATTTAAGTTGTAGCAATTGATTTCTGAGGGCTGGAGTAAAGGTCATAAAAATGTCTAAAGAAATAAAATGCTAAACAGCCCCACAGATAAAGATAGGTTAGTGGGTTTGGTGGAAACTAGATTAGATTGCAAAGGAAAAAATATATAAAATGTGGGTTTTTGAACAGTAATTTATCTGAGTATCTCTGCGGAGATCTCCCAATACATGGTGCTGAAATGTTAAGCAGTAAATTGACTGTATGCTGAGGCCAGAGACTTGTTTGCAACTAAGATGTATGTATGTATTTGTGTGTTTGTTTCTACGTGTAAAATCACTGTATTAAGGGATCTCTTATAGAGATGTATGGAGAGTTTGCAAGTATTGTATATTATTGTGTTTTCAATAAATTGGAAAATTGTATTTTTTGATTCCGTCCCTCTTTCCAGAAAACTCCTTACAGCATGAATGATTATGAATCAGACAATCATGTGTAGTGTTTTTATTATTTAGTATTTGATCACCAGATAAGCTCACATTTTTATACATAATTTGTCTGTGTTTCCTAAGAAATATACAGGGATACACTGAGTTACTCTGCACTAATTTATTACAGCAAAAAATGATATTTGCTTGAATGCAGGAATTTGAAAATGTTATTCTGTTGCACGGCTTGACGTATGTTCAAAATATACACTCCACGTCATGACCAGAGCTCAATCATATTCCTAGAGAATATACTCAAGACTATAGCATGAAGTCCTTCCGATTGTTTTTCCCAATCATACATAAAAGACCATGCAACATGATCTTGGTAGAAACCAACCAGTGCTTCGCAGGTAAACTTTTACTATACATACATATAAAAATCTCACTGTTGACAGTAATTGTGTATTGCTATATTACGATATGCTCCATGCATTTTTTATTAATACAGTGTTTACTTGCTCACATCATTATTTACTTGAAATGTAGGTGCGTATTTGATTTTCCAATTCTTCTTGCACTTTTTCCTAATGCTGCCACCTACTGTTCATTTCAGGAAACATTGTCCAGCAAAAGGTAGATATGCATCGTACAGGGTGATGTTTCGGTCCATGGTTTGATTTCATGAAAAAAAAAAATAGATGATGTCAGGAAATATTTTATTGATTATTTCTCTAAAGCAGCAGAAATGTTTGTAATTACAAACTAAACAGGAAAGGTTGATATATTTTCAATTACTTAAAAAATGACCTTTAAAACTGCTAATGCTGCTCTGCACAATTTGCAGTGCGAACATTTGTATTGAATCCAGCCTCAAGAATTAAATAACCATGAAGGGAAATAAAATCGATATACAGCCAGAATCCCACAGCCACAGACTGTTACTAGTTGTTTTGCTTTATTGGGGGATTTTTTGTTTGTTTGTTTCTGTCTTTGTTTGTACTCCATTTGTGTCCTCAGATTTGCATATAGAGAGAAGGTAGAAAAAGGCTTGATGGCATCCTAATGAAAACAAAAAAAACAACAATACAACACGAAAAAACTAATATTAATAATAATACAAATGCTGCACCAATCTTCTGTCTCAGATTGCACACATCGAGAAAGCAGTCTTTGCCCGAGGCTTTATTCACAAGCTAGAGATACACTCTGAGCTTGTTCTCTTTAGAAAAAAGACTA
The DNA here is from genome assembly GCF_036373705.1 of Amia ocellicauda. Classification (NCBI taxonomy): domain Eukaryota; kingdom Metazoa; phylum Chordata; class Actinopteri; order Amiiformes; family Amiidae; genus Amia; species Amia ocellicauda. The sequence goes on along the minus strand of NC_089864.1, from coordinate 20,129,874 downwards.
CAAATATTCATGATGAAACTTCACATACTGTAGTACTAATAAATAATACCTAAATGCGTGCTTTAGTCTGATTTCATTCTGCCAGCTGGAACTGGTAAAGATGAGCCAACATTCAAGTAATTATTGCCTTCAGCTCTCTCAGTCTGTCTCTTTTAAAGACATTTTAATGAATATTTATTGATATGTTCAGTGTGAATATTATCAACTCGGGAAGCAGTTGTGAGTGGGGGGAAAAAATGAGGAGAAAAGAAATACACAGGTTGTGATAGTTTGAATATAAGTGGGGATTATTTAAGTTCTGTTCAAGGTAATCGCCCTCTCTCAGAGATAAGGGATTAGTAGGCATTGTTTAAGTCTTCAGAAGAAGTTTAATTTAAAAATGTTTGAATTCCCTCACAAGAAACCTGTTGCGCCCCGTGACTATTAACATTGCCATTGTGTGATGCTTAAAGGCACTTTTGTAATTACATTCCAGTTAGGTTCACTCACACAGGCATATATGCAATGAGGGTTAAATAAATGGGAAGTATGTCAGTGAAAAGGTTTTACTGGGGGGTGAGGAGAGTATAAATATGAATCTGATGACATATGTTCTCATGCTCCTGGGCAATTCCACATCATTTGAGAAGCCGCTGAATCTGTGAAGCACTGTGGATCTGCGCTGTTGGTGTGTTCACTCTGCGTGTTCGCATCTCTTCCCAAAACTCAAGGACTACCTGAGAGGATAAGATCTTGAGACGTCCTACCTTCTCAAAGGAAATGCAACAAATCCGATTGTTTTAATGTTTTTATTGGTATTTATTTATTAGCAGAAGCCCTTATCCGGGGTGTGAGTTTACACAAGAGGCGGAGGGAGGTGAGAGAGAAGATAAGATGGCAGTAGCACGTTCGACAGCTAGATGGGAGAAGCAGTCAATAGGAGGTGAGGGAGTGAGAGCAGTGGAGACTAGGGTGGGGGGTGGAGGGAGTGAATATTGCCTAGGACAGTGAGAGAGGTGGGGGGCCAAAGCGGAGAGATTAAGTCTTCTTTGTTGGAATGGCAATTCCGGAGGAATTGGGGAAGCAGCGTCGAGCAGGTGAGTGATGAGAGACGGGGGAGAGGACGACAGGACAAGGAGAGATGGTCACTGCTGCCAGTGATGAAGTACCACAGCTAGAGTCCCACAGCTAGAGTCCCTGCCCTTTGGTAGAGGGGCCTTTGGGGATGGGGGTGTATTTTAATAATCAATTAACATGGCAAATACATTATGTATTCCTTAACACTACAATTCCAATTACACTATGGTAGGAATAGAACTAGATGAAGTACTGCATGAGAAAGACCTAGGAGTCGATGTGGACTCCTCACTTTCTCCATCCAAACAATGTGGGGAAGCAATAAAAAAGGCAAACACACTGTTAGGGTATATTGTCAAAAGTGTAGAATTGAGATCAAGGGCAGTGATGTTCAGACTGTACAATGCACTAGTTAGAGCTCATCTGGATACTGTGGACAGTTCTGGGCTCCACACTTCAAGAAAGATATCGCTGCTCTAGAGGCAGTTCAGAGGAGAGCAACCAGACTTATTCCAGGTCTGAAGGGAATGTCCTACTGAGAGACTGAGGAACTGAACCTTTTCACCCTGGAACAGAGGAGACTATGTGGGGACTTGATCCAAGTCTTCAAAATCATGAAAGGCATTGACCACATCAAACCAGAGGATCTTTTCCAGATCTGCAGGGACACACAGACCCGGGGACACAAATGGAAATTGAGCTTCAAGGCATTCAAGACAGAAAACAGGAGACACTTCTTCACACAGAGAGGCGTCACAATCTGGAACAAACTCCCCAGCGATGTGGTTGACGCTGAAAATTTGGGAACATTCAAAAATAGACTGGATAGGATCCTTGGATCACTTTGTTATTAATGGACACCAAACAAGCACAAGGGGTCAAATGACCTCCTCTCATTTGTAAACTTTCTTCTTATCTTAAGAAGTGTATCACCATTTATTTTTGTTAATTTAATGTTTATAGTTTAATCTGTCCATCAGTCTCCAGTTCTTCTTGGAACAGTCTTTATGGTTAAGGGTCCTTTCCAAGAATGAAGAAGTAACTCCACAAAACACTGTCAGCAACCCGCAACCCCGCTCTGACACTGAAAAAACACAGTCACCACTACCCCCCTAATTCTAATTCTTTCTAGTCAAATAGGAATTACTGATGGATAATTCTAGTAAAACATACTTACTGATACATTGCTTTTTTCAATGGATATGAAATGATAGTCCAAATCAATGATTGTGTACAGGTTTCCCTTCTTAGTAAGATTTCCAGCTGGCCTCACAGTTTTAATAGACATTGTATATAAATCTGGTTCTACACACTAGAGTACTTATATTTTCTGCCTCTCTTTAGTTTGAAAATAAAGCATTAATCAATAATGTATGTTGAAGATGACCTTCACTCAGGCTCAATGAAATTAGAGTGCTGTCAAGCAAATCCAAGGATAGCGAGTATCTGGTAACTTTAGTTGTATATATGTATTGTAATTACTTCCAGTACCATTTTTTAATCTATATTGGACATTGCATTAAATTGTAAATTAATGATTAAGCAGTTATAATGTACAGGTTATCAGCGACTCAGTGTGAAACAAATTGTTAATCTTGGGATTTTGTACTTATATATGTTAATCCATTTATCCATATATCATTAGTTATCATCAAACAAGCAATATAATTAAACCTTTGCTTTCCAACACTTATTAATCAGGTCCACAGTCAGAGATTAATAAATATTTTGAACCATAGATTCTTATCAAAATTATGAATGGACAACAATTATTCAGTTACTGTGGGAATTCAATTCAAATCTGAAAAACATTTTAGCATTTTGAGGTTATGTTCTTGAAATATGAAATTCTGCATTTTTCCAGATGGACTCGAATGATAGACACATATACTTGGGTGCTTTTGCAGTTCCATCATTCTGCTAATGTTTTACAATGACAGAGACCAGACTTCTAAAACAAGTCCATTGTATTCTGCCATTTGTTTATATGCAATCCATTTGTGTATGTTTTTTGCATCAATCTTACTGACAAATTTAAGTCATGAATGAAAGTAAACAGTTATATATGATTAATAAAACCCATACAGTATATAAAATAAGTAATTGACCAGTTTGCATGGTTTTACACTTGTCATCCACAATGCAGACGAGAATGGGTGCTATAATGCATCAGGAAGCTGCTTTTCCAGTTTATTAATATACCTTTCAAGAAAGTGAAAATTGAATAACTGTAGAAAACTCCATGTGAAATCTTAAACATGTCTGATCTACAGAATTGGAAGCTATTAATTTTGAAGTGACAAAATGATTAACAACAGCATCATCTAGTGTTATGTGTGAAAATAATACCGTGGCAGAGAAAAAAAAAAAAAAAAAACGAACAAAAATGTGAAGGGATAGTAATAAATAAAAAGGAACAGACCATAAAATATATGTATAACATAAGTAAACACAGTTGATATATCTACATATAATATATTGAATACGTTTCTTCAAGAAGAATTTCAAATTCGCAGGATTTACTGTTAAATGTTCTTCATGAGTGATCCAGATTGCTCGCTACAAAAACTTGGAACTGTGTTAATCCTATGGATGAGGGGAACTGAATTCATTCTGGGCCTTCCCGAGCTGTCCCATCTGAATGAGGCTTTCAAGGGAAAACTAAATAAATAAACAATCGCACGCTCAGTTTAGTCTAAAGTGCTAGTCTGAAATGGCTGGGTTGACTGATTTGTTTAAAAATCTGTGACAATGTTTTTTTGTAGAAAACAGCAGTGTTATGTGCAACTTTATACACCTGTTCTGCAGGTATCATTCCAGTTCCACTTTTGCATCCTAATCTGATATAAAATTAAGGAATTTTAAATGATATACATGTTTCATACTGTTTAACATGCACTTTTTTATCCTGTTTAAACCTGTAAGGGCTGACAAGGTATTATAACACATTTTGTGGTGTAAACTTTCCTTTCTTTTAGACATATCTGAATGCACATAGCCCAGCCATTTATGTAAATGTAACTAGCTTGGTGATTAATGCCAGAGTGAACGTTCTATGATTAATTTCTGCACATATTGAGATTTGTGCTTAACTTGACTTTATTGACATATTATTTACAGACTCTCAGACTCTTATTATTGGTGTCTGTTTTTGTCACTATAACTAAACAAAAATAAAAATCATGAAAGATGTGTTAATCGGAGTCAGAGATGATTACTAAGATCATCAAGCAGAAATAAACAAACAAGAAAAAATAAAATAAACAAGAAAAACAAATCACAAACAAAAAAAATCTGCACAAGTTTAATACAAATCAATTTCCATAAAGCATACAGGCAGTATCAAATGGCCCGTCTTAAAGGGCAGCATTAAAAATACTATATGTAAAATCTGAAACATGTCAACTTCATCATGAAAGTCAAAATCCTGTTTCCACATAAAGTGATAACTTATGATGATTATTATTATTTATACAGTTTCTAACAAACACATTGAATAAATTGTTTTATTGGAGTCACATTTACATGTGCCAAATGAGAACTGAGGATTTAATAACCACAAGAGGGCAATCTTTATTCACATTTCACACTGTTAATTCATTCAGTGAGGAAATAAAAATACATACTTTAATTTAATAATGCATACTACAGACTTTTATATTTGCTTTTAAAAGGCACCATTTGGTTTCAATAAAAAAACAAATACCAACACAAGGGACATTTTTTTACAGATGACAGGAGACTATTTATTTCCTTACTCATTTGGAGAGTAAGTTGTTCTTTAATAACCTCAAAACATTAAATAAAAAAAATAAAAAATGTAACTGACTGAAGGGAGATCTGATTTGTTCAGGTAGCTGTCATAAATTAAGTACCACATAATAATAAAATCTTTGGTTCTGGTAAAGTTGTTTTGAAGACACAAAAAGCTACGTTTTGTGTTGTGTTTTAAGTTAAAGTCTGATGTTTATACAAAATACAAAATGTTCTTCATAGAATATGCAAAGAATAATACAAATGCTGTAGTTCCTGTAATAGTCCATTAAAAACTATTAGCATAATCTAGAAGCATTTCCAAATGTTTACTTTCATTTCTTACAGTCCAGCCTCAGACACAAAACAGAGCACAAATCCAGTAATTCTCCCTAGAGCATTGCCTGATTTTATGATAAAAGCTCCTTAATATTTCAGCATGCAAAAAAAGATCTGTTATTTGCATGTATAAGAAAAATAAGAACAACAACATAATCCTGTATACATGCAAGGCATTTTTCTTATCCATTGTTCTTTGAAAACAATACATACACTTTGCAGTTAGGTTTTGTCCCAAGTTAGATTGATCCGGAATATTTAGTTTGTAGCCTATGCACAATCGAGAAAACATTCTCCCAAATCTCTTCTGAATGGATCTCAACATCAGCTTTATCTCAGCAACATGTTTTTCAAGATCCTCTAAATAGCAGGCGATACAGGAGATTCCCTGTAGCTACAAAAGACTGCATTTACACCAATAAAAGCATCTGTTTTACATATGTCTCATATCTCATACACCCGTCTACAACGTTCTTGTAAATAGCATTATTAGCTTACACATACAATCACAAAGATTGATTTAGTGTACGTCAACAAACATCAATCAAATCACACACACGTTTCGACATATTTCCTGTGTCCAGCAAGGGCTTGCACTGTATAAAAAACTGAAATTCGCTTCAAAGTGAACACATTGCCTGGTGAATGGTGAATGGAAATTGTTAATGTTTTTTGGGATATTTCTATTTAATACAAACTGGGTTGCATTAGCTCTCATTTCCACTGAAGAAAGGTACATTATTAGTATTTCTTAGACCTGTCCATGTACCTCCACTAGTCCACATTTCGTATCCATGCATACAACCCATGCATGTACTGATATTTCAAAAGCTAATTTGCTTTACATTACGATAAACAACACGTCAACGTTTTCCTGTTTTTAAGAGTAGACCATATATATGTTTTATATATAATATAGAGCAGGGTACATTTAAACATTTATCAGGTGGTAGTTAAGGTTAAGCTGAGAAAGCCACTGGAAAACTACACAGAATCGCAAGCACTACAGTTTCTCCCCACAACTCATAAAACTACAATGATTATTTTTTTAAGCTGAGTTTCACATGCTCATTTGGGAGAGTATTTAGACTCTTCTGAGTTTTGTTGTAGAAATGCTGAATATGTAGTAAACAGTTTTGCCCATAACCTTAGAAAAGAACAACACAAAGAATGATTGATCATTTATTTTAAGTATTTGATTAGGGTTTACACTTGGCTGCTCTTCCAGTTAGTTAGCTTGTCAGTAGCACTGGAAATTCAATTTAATTATTTTAATGGTTAGTTTATATGTTGACGATGAAAACAAGAAGAAGAAAAAGAAGGGGAAATCTAAGAAAACGTTCAACTGTTTCTCATATCTTGGATTCGAATACATGTTGTAGCTTCTCTTTCAGGGACTCTAATTTTCAAACCTACTATAATAGATATTTGGATTCTATGCAAAGGTTCATATTTTTAAGTCACTCAAACTACACCTGCTGTTGTTTAGTTCAATTAAACACAGTGATTTGATCATCCATGCATGAATCAAATTATCTTGCTCCTGCCACTGTACATTGTTTTTATTACACCCTCTTCCACATCTAGGTTTAAATTTGGTCTTAGAGCCTTTATCAAACTCACATTGAATTTCTTCCAATATTGCATAACAGATCTGTATACAGTGGGGGAAAAAGTATTTGATCCCCTGCTGATTTTGTACGTTTGCCCACTGACAAAGAAATGATCAGTCTATAATTTTAATGGTAGGTGTATTTTAACTGTGAGAGACAGAATAACAACAAAAAAATCCAGAAAAACGCATTTCAAAAAAGTTATACATTGGTTTGCATGTTAATGAGGGAAATAAGTATTTGACCCCTTCGACTTAGTACTTGGTGGCAAAACCCTTGTTGGCAATCACAGAGGTCAGACGTTTCTTGTAGTTGGCCACCAGGTTTGCACACATCTCAGGAGGGATTTTGTCCCACTCCTCTGTGCAGATCCTCTCCAAGTCATTAAGGTTTCGAGGCTGACGTTTGGCAACTCGAACCTTCAGCTCCCTCCACAGATTTTCTATGGGATTAAGGTCTGGAGACTGGCTAGGCCACTCCAGGACCTTAATGTGCTTCTTCTTGAGCCACTCCTTTGTTGCCTTGGCTGTGTGTTTTGAGTCATTGTCATGCTGGATTACCCATCCATGACCCATTTTCAATGCCCTGGCTGAGGGAAGGAGGTTCTCAACCAAGATTTGACGGTACATGGCCCCGTCCATCATCCCTTTGATGCGGTGCAGTTGTCCTGTCCCCTTAGCAGAAAAACACCCCCAAAGCATAATGTTTCCACCTCCATGTTTAACGGTGGGGATGGTGTTCTTGGGGTCATTCCTCCTCCTCCAAACACGGCGAGTTGAGTTGATGCCAAAGAGCTCGATTTTGGTCTCATCTGACCACAACACTTTCACCCAGTTCTCCTCTGAATCATTCAGATGTTCATTGGCAAACTTCAGACGGGCCTGTACATGTTCTTTCTTGAGCAGGGGGACCTTGCGGGCGCTGCAGGATTTCAGTCCTTCACGGTGTAGTGTGTTACCAATTGTTTTCTTGGTGACTATGGTCCCAGCTGCCTTGAGATCATTAACAAGATCCTCCCGTGTAGTTCTGGGCTGATTCCTCACAGTTCTCATGATCATTGAAACTCCACGAAGTGAGATCTTGCATGGAGCCCCAGACCGAGGGAGACTGACAGTTATTTTGTGTTTCTTCCATTTGTGAATAATCGCACCAACTGTTGTCACCTTCTCACCAAGCTGCTTGGCGATGGTCTTGTAGCCCATTCCAGCCTTGTGTAGGTCTACAATCTTGTCCCTGACATCCTTGGACAGCTCTGTGGTCTTGGCCATGGTGGAGAGTTTGGAATCTGATTGATTGATTGCTTCTGTGGACAGGTGTCTTTTATACAGGTAACGAGCTGAGATTAGGAGAGTCCCTTTAAGAGAGTGCTTCTAATCTCAGCTCGTTACCTGTATAAAAGACACCTGGGAGCCAGAAATCTTGCTGATTGATAGGGGATCAAATACTTATTTCCCTCATTAACATGCAAATCAATTTATAACTTTTTTGAAATGCGTTTTTCTGGATTTTTTTGTTGTTATTCTGTCTCTCACAGTTAAAATACACCTACCATTAAAATTATAGACTGATAATTTCTTTGTCAGTGGGCAAACGTACAAAATCAGCAAGGGATCGAATACTTTTTTCCCCCACTGTATACATCAATTGTTTATTATCCATAGATACAAAAATATATGTTTCTGTGTAGTTCATCAACTTAAAAAACACTTATGTAGACTAATAAGGAATCATTACATGTTATCAAGAATATAATATCAAAAATACTGTGGATATCCCAAACCAAGCAGCAAACCAGTCACTTGTTTTTAAGCTGCAAATTTAAACTAAAGTGCTGTCCTCAAATTACAATATGCTTCCTCGAATCCTAACGACACAACAAATGATTTCCACATGTGCATTAATAACCACAGGTCTGGATGCTGGCAAGAGTCACACTGCTTTACTGTCAAATGGCCTTTTTATGTTTTTACACTACTGACAGCCTTTCAAGTTAGGATTTAAATTACCACACATACCTCCCTTCACTATAATTGTGGTCATCTGCCTCAAACTACCTTTTGCATTAATGCACACTGTACCAAAACAAAAGACTCAATAAAACTGAAGCGTGTATCAGAGTTCCCAAACTTTGTCCAAGGATGAAAATAAAAACAAATCTCAAGACGCCCAGAGGACATATAATAACAACAAACCCATATGTTACAGTGCACTACTTTGGTAATATGTTTATTTGTTCCTGTCTTATTTCACTGCATAGCAAAACTTTGTAATAGAGTGTGGTGAAGGTGAAAAAACAGGGTCACACATTCAAATAAGATGGTGAGATTCCTCATGAATGAATACATGAAAACCACAGGATCAAAGCATCAGTACCTCATGCACATCATGATATTGACTATAAATATACATAGTTATGCATTTACATTTGACAACCAGGTTAGTCCAAAGCTTGTAAACTCTGTATTTATTCAGTTAATTCACTGTTCTACTTGGATGCAAACTTATGTAATATGTAATATGTAACATTTCTTTGGTTAATCATACATAAACAGTTGCAGTATGTGATGTTCTTTTTATTGTGTCATGGAGTTTTTATACTACATAGGGATGCAAACATCATTAAAGTCATAGGTGGCTCAATAATCTGGATTAAATATGTTCATGGTTTCTAAACTTGTCATGTTTTTTCTTGTAGTCACATAATTCAATGGCTGAAACTCCATTCACAAGAACAAAGAGTGTTTTTTTGGTAACACAAGACTGTACTACAGTATTGTGTGACTCAATGCCTATTTTTATATGAAACTCTCATTTCACATTTTTGTCATGTGAGTAAGTGGCATGCTGGTACTTTTTTAATGTTATTATTTTTTTCAGTGGATTACTTGAGTTTACTTTGCCGTAAATATTCAGTACATATGAAGTCGTATGCTAGATGTCGGCAGAATATTCAGGCCTTGTCACACACACCCTACATGACACACTTACTTAGTCAAACTGAATTTCAAAACACCTTGGTCAATTCCCTGTCTTACAATTTGCTAGTGGACAGATTGTAATTCTAATTGAAGATGACTGTCTGAAAATAAAAATAGGAAAACTATCTTAAATTAAAATACGAATTGTTAAATAAATAATCCTTTGAAACCTTTAAACTGTCACTCTCTGACATACAGTTCTGCAACACAAAATAAGTGATTATTGGCTTTATGCATTTGTTAAAATCCTATTTAATCATGTAACCCAACCAAAATATACTGTTAATGTTGAAAGACAATCCTTAAACACGAACAGCTAAACAATAGGCCAATGCACTGTGTACAAAGAATAAGATTGCACAAAGTCAAATGTAACAATACTAGCTAAAAGCTTTGTAAGTAGAGTCCTATAACTCAAATACAAGCCGCTAAAGATTGAAATAAGAAGAAAAACTGGAGCCTCACACTCCTAAAGATACAGAGAGTGACATCAGGCTGTTGAAAGCCTGATGTGTGTATTAAAGACGTGTCAACATTTGTAGTGTTTTATTCACATTTTATTATTCTAGCAACACGGATTTGTGAAAACATATTCATTGGTCGTTGGACAGCCTAAGTTCAATTCATCATGTTCAAAGTTTTCAGTTTTCTTCATCAGCGCTCTTGACAACAATCACAGACACTTAGAAATAACATTTCTGTGTTTTGACTGGCTTCAGCGGCTGTAAATGCAGCGGCGGAGTCTTTAGTTATTCACAGCCCTAGCATATCATGTAAATTAATGACGAGTGTTACCTTGTAAGAGAAGTGAAATGTGAGAATCCCCGTGGCTGAACATTGCTAGGACAACTACAGCTTTAAATTGATTAGGATCTTTTTGTGTCAGTGCCAGCTAACCTTATATTATGACGTCCGGAATGCTGAAACAACCTAATGGGCTAGTTAGATCATGAAATCCTTTACAAACTGCACATTTAAAGACCACACAAGTCACAAGACACATGAAGTGACATTAGATTTCCATCTCAACTGGAGCCACTTGGAGTAAATCTTTATGGACTTAATTTCCGTTCTCTGAGTAATAGGAAATGCATTACAGTGACTACTTTGTGTTAGTCAAAAGTTGAAACACATTTTAAATACCTCTTTAGTTCTTTAATTTCTACTTATTATAAAGGACGAATCCACTACACAGTGATACAAATATGAAGCATGCTTTAGGGACAAGGAAGGAAATCATTTTATATAGATAACAGGTTTAATTAAACTAAAATCTAAAACACTGCATCATCCAAAATGGATCACAATATTAAGTCTGAACTATCTAACAAACAAGCAAACAATCAAACAATGCTGGAAATTAAGACTAATGGATCAGAAGATGCAAGAATGGAAATTTAAATAATTGTTTAATAGAAGACAAATACTGTTTTAAAGGATCTAGGCTGTAAAAAAAAGAAATAGGCAGTGTTTCTCAATACTTTTTCAAAGTAAGAATGAACAAGTATGAATAAACCCTGTCCTTTCACAAAGTTTTAATTTACGCCATAGATGAGTTTTCCTTTGTGTAAAGATGATCTCCTGGAGATGAGATGTTGCTCAATTTTTACTAAACAAGTCATGTATTTTTTTAATATCATCACATCAATAGCTGAAGATGACACTCTGCCTCCCTCCTCCCTTCCTTCCTTCCTTCCTTCCTTCCTTCCTCAGTTATTGTATGTCACTTTTTTGGGTAGCAGGAGGTTCATTCCAAACTTCCAACTTGTGTTTAATTTAATCTATCTGATAAAATAGATTTTAAGGTAAAACTGTTTGTCAGACGATATTATATGACGTAACAAGGTCACTCGACATCCTGTCTTTTGCAACACAGCCCAGGACATGTCATTACCAGATTAGGGAACAACTGTAATCTCCCTAAAATTAAACTAGGCTTCGATATTATTTCTCCATGAAAGTATTTGTATTTTGTCTGAACTACGATTTATCCTTGACTTTAGTGAAACCTATTGCCTATTAAAATATACACTTTCAATGGTCTTATTGTGTTGTTCAAATACTATAATAGGGTCCCCAGACAGGGAAAGGGGTACATAAAATACACTGCAGTCAGGGCTAATTTTATCTAGAGGAGCAGCACTTGAGACTCAAGTCATAAAACGCCAGTAAAACACTCACATGTGATCATTACACATTTGCTTCAGTTTTGTTTATGGGATCTGCTAATTTATATGAAGAAAGATCATGTTGGTGAACTAACTACATAAGTCATATAAAAATGATATCAGTAGACTGCATTATAAAATCCTAAATTAAGAATGCTGTTCCAAAGAAAAACAACTTAAACAGCTTAACACTCTTTAGCTTTTAGGGTGTTAATCATTTAAGTAGTAGCACAAACACTGTATTGCCAAAATAAGTAGGTATACATGAAGCATTTTATATAAATATATTGATCAAGAATGCATCAAATACCACTACAGTGAATCATAATACCAATTAATACAAACTAAATGTGTTGCCCATAACCTCAAATTGAAACAAAGAGAAGGCAATTGATTGCATTTTGTTTCATTTCACTGCATGAAATGGAAAGTTTACAAAATTAGTAAATATTATGCAAACTAATGTAAAATTGTGGTCTACGAAGGTTTACACCTGTTGTAAACTGTTGTATGTATGTTGTATGTAAACCTGAGGTTTACTTTTGGTTTACAGATGGACCTGATGTTTACAAATGACAGAACGCAAGTGATTTGGAAACTGCTATTTTTAGTATAATTTGTAAAAGATAATTAAGGTATTACATATTGTAATACATTATTTATATTTGCACATGCATTATGTCTACATGCACTATGTACACCCATGTCTATGTAAAAATTAAACATATATATACTATATATAGTACACGTGCATTAAATGAACATTTCCATTAAGTGTATTGTGCCTAATCAAAGTGTCAAAGTGGCTATTTAAATGTATTTGAATTAGAGAGAAAATGCTACTTTATGCTACTAAACAAAATTCCAACAGTGATTGAATTACAGCAATTGAAACTGAAATCTAAAGGAGACTGTGCTAAAGCATTTGTACAACAGGGTAAAACTGTTGTAAAACAGGGTAAAATGACAATAGATGAATTCAAGTTTCAACATGTGCAGGATACATACAGTATCTAAGTAAGAATGATGTATGTATACATTATACATGGATTCTACTAATACTGTATTAAAAGTGTCTTCTTAACCAGATACTAACTGACATCCATGAATGATTAACTACATGTTATTAACAAAAGCTACATTACTCCCATATGTTCGCACTTTAGAACTTATAGATGCATATGTAATTCGGCACTAACAGATTTGTTTATATATCATTTATAAACTGACATTTACAATCTTTAAACTAACATGTTACCAAATTATTTCCACTTTCATCTGCTTCACTAGGAAAATAACTGCTTAAAATCTATTCTACATTTACATAAAATATAAAATGATGGATCTGTGTATATTAATTTAAGGAAAGTAATTAATCACTGCTCAGAATTAATGTGACTAAGGGGAAGCTGAAAGAAAAAAACAAAGGGATGTATGATACATTTTTAGCAAATTAATATTTATGAAGATTAGGTAGTATGCTTGATCAGGTTTCATAATTCGACACTAAATTACTGCTGAGAGCACCATACACTTGAGAAACAGTTACATTTTACAGTTACAGTTACAAGGTGTGCGAGCATTTTCACATGTTATTTTACTTCCTTTTTTGCCAACTGAAATGAATGTCTTTTTACAGCAAACCAAACAACCTGGTATCATATCGTTCACAGAACCTGGAGGTGGTCTGGCATGTGTCCACCATGCCAGACCCGTGCTTCACAAGGAAAGTATTCGAAGCAGTGTCTGAAACAGACTACTGTTCACTGCAGGTAAACTGGTGCGGTTAATGATATATGAAATTAACATTTTATAGTGAACACATTGCATTACACTCACAACTCGCCTTAGGAATACATTTGCAGATATTCAGTAGATGCATGTCATAACTGCCACAGAGTCCAGCCAAGAACCAACTTCACTGCCAAAGAACCAAGTTCACATTGGGGTCAAACAAACAAGTTAAACCACTATTTCAGAAGGCAATGTGTAATATGGACACAGGTTTACGAGCACCTCTCAAGAGCAAAAAACGACACAATTAACACAAACGGAAAACCATTTTCGATAAAGATACTGACGAGTACATTTACAAGAAGGTATGTATGTGTTTGTATAGATATGTTCACATTACAGAATATAAAAACGAATTTGCCCATAATAAAGATCTTGATGGGTCACACTTCAGAGATGAATGATAAAAATATAACCCCCACCGGGTAGGAATCTGCAGCAATTAAGTTACTAGAAAGACCGATCTTGGTAACAACAGGGTAAGAGTCAGGGCATGTGATATATCCAACAGTCTAGGTGGTTATAAGGTCATGACACCTCTAAAAGGGAACCATCTTCTTTAAAGAACCCAGCATGAATGATCTCTGGGTTATATCCTGCATTCCGGTTTAATTGGTTCTGAGATGGTTGTACAAGTAACTCTTGAACCTAAACATTGCTACTGAAGCAAGTTCATATGAATATATGAAATAAGCAAACAAATCATACTAATCCTATCTAATTTAATAAATAGGGGACTGTTTTGTCTGTTTGTCTGTATTGTTCTCATATTGAAGACAGAATTGCCAGGCAGCTGCTATCCTTTGTGATTTCTATTGTTGGTTTATTAGTTATGCCTTTGTTCATATTCTTTTGAGCTTAAATGCTTTCACTTTCTTCAAATGGGCTACATCCGCCACATATATTGTAGCTGAATTTTGCAAAAAGTGCAGTGACTGATTTAACTTGACTATATAAGACGAGCCAGGCAACATATAATAGTTACCATCTTGTGGAATATATTGAGTAAAACAAAAGAGCAAAAGCAAATGTCTACTTCAAAAGCCCCAGAAGAAAGAAAAAAAAAAAGAAAAACCTGGTCTGTCACATTACAGAACATCACATAATTTCTGTATTTTTTCACAAAACATCTTCTAGTGGTGCAGGTGTAATTCATCATAATGCATATGGTTTCATTAAATTCTATGCATATTCACCATGATTTCCAGACTGTTTTGTCACACCACCAAACAAATCACATGGACATTTTGTGATTTATCCGAGTATGATTTATTGCTGTGCTGCTGCCAACATTAACAATTTAGCTGATTAGCCAATGCCAAAAGAAGCAGAATTATTTTATTCTTGTTTATTCATTAACTACGTGATCCTATAAATCTGTGCAGTGTGTAGTAATTGCAGAGCTTAAAAGAAGTCTGCAGAACACACAGACATTCAAATAGGTCATCAAGGATAGGGACTGCACTCACAACAGTTAAAATATCCACAGCAATATGATGTTTCACTTGAGCGGGCTAAGTACAAATCACAACAACAAACAATAGATAAGCAATAGATGAGTATGAACAGGAAGCAGAGCAGGGGAATGGAACTGGGACATCCATCATTTTGACTGCTATAGTGTACATTTTAATTTATTCACAAAAACAAATCATCTCTGCACATAATTGATTATTCCTAGCTGACTATTTTCCTTGTACCAAATACTTAATTCAACTGCCGTCTGTCTCTTAAACAACCGGAGGCACATTCAAACAAAATTGCACTTCTGTTGGTTTCTATTAATATGCCCAGAAAAGTTTATATTTTCTATTTACAAAGAGAATGTGATGTTATATATCAAAAATGACACTGAGGCAGAAGAACTCAAATTAGATCCCAGTAATGAAACAGAATATTTGTGGGTTAAACTTTTGAACAAAAGATCTGGAGGATTAATGGTAGGAGTGTGTTACAGACCACCCAACTCAGATATACAGCAAGATGTTCAGAAGGGAAATTACAGACCAATCAGTCTCACCTACATCACTTGTAAAATGTTGGAAAAAATGATTAGACAGAAAATAGAGGAGCATCTTAATGAAAACCATATTCTTGGAGATAGTCAACATGGGTTTAGACGAGGCAGATAAGGTTCCACACCAAAAACTGATCCTCAAATTGGAAGCTGTAGGCATTCAGGGTAATGTAAGTAGATGGATTATGAACTGGCTGATGTATAGGAAACAGAGGGTATCGATTAGAGGAGTTGCCTCTAACTGGAGTGAGGTTGTTAGTGGAGTTCCACAGGGATCAGTACTAGGGCCTTTGCTGTTTCTAATCTATATTAATGATCTGGACTCTGGGATAGTTAGAAAACTTGTCACATTTGCAGATGATACTAAAATAGGTGGCTCAGCAGATACAATCTCAGCAGCACAGGCTATTCAAAGGGACTTAGATAATATTAATTTGTGGGCCGACACCTGGCAGATGAAATTCACTGTGGACAAGTGCAAGGTATTACATGCAGGTAACAAAAAATGTCCACTATAATTACACTATGGGAGGAATAGAAGTAGATGAAGTAACACATGAGAAAGACCTAGGAGTCTACGTGGACTCCTCACTTTCTCCATCCAAACAATGTGGGGAAGCAATAAAAAAGGCAAACACAATGTTAGGGTATATTGTCAAAAGTGTAGAGTTGAGAACAAGGGCAGTGATGTTCAGACTGTACAATGCACTAGTTAGAGCTCATCTGGATACTGTGGACAGTTCTGGGCTCCACACTTCAAGAAAGATATCGCTGCTCTAGAGGCAGTTCAGAGGAGAGCAACCAGACTTATTCCAGATCTGAAGGGAAAGTCCTACTGAGAGACTGAGGAACTGAACCTTTTCACTTTTCAGGAGACTACGTGGGGACTTGATCCAAGTCTTCAAAATCATGAAAGGCATCGACCACATCAAACCAAAGAAGCACAATGGGTCGAATGTCCTCCTCTCGTTTGTAAACTTTTTTATGTTTATGTTCTTATAGCCATTACAGAGACCACATTTCTTGTTCTTAAATAACCGTTTACACAAAGTGATTTTTGTGTGATTTGGTGGCGTATCCTCATTTACACAGAACAAGGATATTCATATTTTTCATATATTTTTTTTAATATTCATGTTGTTGATATTTTGGCAGAACAATACTGACACACAGATTCACATAAATATTAAGTAAACAGTGGCTATAGGAAGTATTCACCCCCCTTGGATGTTTTCACATTTTGTTGTGTTACAACCTGATTCTTTTTTAGTATTTAAATATTTTTTTCCTCCTCGTCTAGTACACTTTCAAAAACATTGTAATAAACACTTGTGGAATTGGGTTCCAATGTTTCTTCCAAGACCTTCCAAAGATTTTCAACATTTTTCTGATTACTTTTATTTTATTTTACAAAAAATCCCATACAGTTTGAAGGGGGCCCTACATTGAAGGATTCTTGCTCTCTTTATTTTGCAAATTACTTTTCCAATTGAGTGTTTTGAATCATTATCTTGCTGTATGATGATGTGAGAGCCAATACAATGTGGATTAAAATGTATTTGAATCTTGCTGCCATCACCATTTCAACTCATTTTAGCAATTGTTTAACACCCCTAAACTTGAATTGACCCACCTCCATTTTAAATGGTTGCCTCGCCTCTCACAAAAAATTCTCCCCAAGAAATATAAGGAAAGTGTTGTTACACCATTTTGTGTGGTTTATCCATGCTGCATGCACAGGTAACAGTACAATTATGTATTTCATCACTTGGGAACATGTCAGTTCCAATTTTAGTAGGGGAGAGTCAATGATAACATAAATGGGAACCTAAAATCAGTTAACTTTAATTAAGTGTCATTAAATGCATAAGCAGAGAATTTGAGTCTCACCAGTAATGCATGCATTTTACACAGATATGGTATATTGGTTTTCCTCTGTCTAGGGCATAGTAATTTGCATTGGTTGTTAACTGGTAATTTGGGCCATATGTTTATAATTGTTTTAAAACTGAGACATTGTTTCCCACATTATACTATGAGACCTCAGAAAAACTGACATTTATTAATACAACTAAAACTACATCTATGTATTCTGAAACACTACGTCAGGGTTTTGATTTGATCTGGGTCTAAGCTGGGAATTGATTGTTCCACAGTCTAACACCATCAGAGTGACAGCAAGAATCCTTGTTTACACAGAAACGGCCCTAAACTGTCGTAGGTTTGATCTGTATTCAGACAACACCTTCAGAGTAAGGTATATACGGTAAGACACCTTATTAATCACTCCAAAAGCAAAAAAAAAATCCTTAAAACACAGACTTAGGAGAGTAGAAACTGTAAGAGTGTAAGACAAGGGTTAAAGGAAGGTCAGATTTTAGCCAAAAATTGCTTTATAAATAAATAGTTATTCCTTTGTTGATGGAAAACCAGTCAGATATAATGCACAGCAAGTGTAGGTAGGGCTTTATTCATTTAAATGTATGTAAGTTTGTCATAGTTTTGTAATTTATGTCTCACACACAGATTTGGTGGAATTTACTTGTGAAAACACTTAATAAAATAAAATAAACAAGATGGAAAGTGTGTATCTAAATCATCTGTGGATTCACTCTCTGGTACGAGATGTCATGACAAGATTTGTTTTTTTTTAGTTAAAATACCAATACAGAAGACTAATAGCTGCTTCACATATACACATGTGTAACATAACAGGAGGAGTTTGATCTTAACTTCCCATTCCCATGTAAACATTGTAGACTAGTCCGTTACACTTGACATCCAATGTGATATGTAGCGTCAATAATTCATGTATACCTGTATCAGGAACACAAACACATCTTCCTCTGATGCTTCAGTATTAGTACATCCTATTACCATAAAAGGATACAGACTGGGGCACCCAAATTCATATATTATCTGTGTTAATAACAAACTACTCCTTCTTATCTTTTCAAATAGGGAAAAACCTTTTTCACATTTGTGTATTTCAGGGACTGCTCAGCTGCATTACATCACAGTTAGCATATTGTTTTCTGTGTGTTTAACTGTGTTTTGCTGTTTCTTGTTTGTTCGCGTTTTCCCTGATTTGCACTGATTTATTTGATTGCATTCATAAATGTGTTTCATATCACTCTTGAATACCCCTACAAGCTTTTAAAAGACTCCGACCCTGCTATACTTCAAAGATTTTAAGCACGTAATGAAGGTATAAATTAAACTCTTAATGGAGTGTAACTTTAGAGCAAAACGTATGACTTAAGAACTAAATTACCCAGAGAAGCATAAGAGGTCATCGTAAAAAGGTTTAAGAATTACTACACTAGTGGGGTGTCAGGCTGTCTTAATGTATGTGCATAATTAGAGGTTGACCCACCGCAACCTTAGCAACACAACTCACCAAGGAATGTTTCAATTAGCAGGAAAGTGTAATTTCCATAAGGCATTGTGTTTGGAAGTCACTCTGAGAGTATCACACTTTAATTAGTCTGAATGTTGTGAACTTCGACAACAAGGACAAGTGACAACTGGTCAAGTGTTGCTAAACATACAGTGACGGTGCTTGAATAAGTGATATCAAATTAAATGTAATTTCAGGCAAATGTTTAAAAAAATTAAGCACTTTTTTTTGTAATTTAACAATAAAAAAGGTGTTTCAAATCTTACTGCTTCAGTTTATGTAATTAAGTGTGTTCCATTCCCTGCAGTGTTTTTTTTTATCTTCCCATCAATCTCAACATTTACAATACCTACTTGGAGCTGCTCTTAAAGCCTGTCAGAAGCTGTCAGAAGATGTGTTTTTGTATTAGTTATTCAAAAAATAAAAGTAGGACAAAACAGCTGCTATTACTTACATAAAGTTTCCATCTTCATTATTATATATTTAAAAGAAACAATGGACCGGAGGTTTATCTGGAAATCATTATATGAGCAGAGGAAGCAAATATCTGCAATGTGTATTTCAACACACTTTTTTGTGTTTATTTGATTTGCTTTCTTTGTTTCTCTGTTTGTAGTAAAGTAGTAGCACACTGGGTGTTATAACTGGGGGCCATGGCATGATAAAACATAAATACAGTACTTTTTATTGGATCGTTAATATTGCTACTGTGTTGCTATAGAGTTTTGAATGAAAAGAAGTACAGTAATGCTGTGATACAAACCTTGCATAAAGCTGTATCTTTCTGTTGTAAACGGTGGTGAATGGTCAGTACATCACACATTATTGTCATAGGATACAACTCAGAATATCCTTCCTCAGTGTAATAATGTAGTCATTTACTACTGGCTTATTTTTCTACTTCCCACTAATGTTATGGTAATGGTATGTTTCCTTTTATTCTGGAATATCAGAAAAGTCACACCTGTAGATAATCTCTGTATGTGATTAATGCATACAAATGCTTCTGGCACGTGAAGAATCCCTTTTCATCATAGCAGTTCATGCAGGTGTACACAGATCGTAATTATATACTGATGTGCACCTATTAACCTTTATTCCAAACCCATAACATATAATGTGCCTGTCATCTTGTGTTTAAATTGCCGGAAAGTATATAATTAATAACCCTGAGTTTATGGAAACCTTAAATGTCATAAACTTAAATCTACCAACAAACACTGTGTCAGAGCACAGAAGGAAGTTGTCACTGATGTATCTGGATTTCATCCATTCTGGCTGTTTTTCAGGCGGCAAATTGTAATGTTAATATAGCTTTAATTAAGAAGGCATTGGACAGTCTTGTCACACAACCATTATGTGCTATGAGGTAACTGAAATAACAAAGCTGTGTATGATCAAAAAGTCAATTTGTTTAACTTCTTTTAGATAAAAGATTATTCAAATATACTTTATTTTATACAGTCATATTTCAGAAACAATAATAGCAGGAGAAAATACAGCAAAATTGTATCTTTATTTCAAGTTTCATATGATACTTAACACCACTTAAAGCATTAATATTAACTTTATATTAAAAACACTACATTAAAGAACAAATATACAAATAAAATCAGTGAATAATTGTGTGTGTGCATTGCTGTATAATACAGAAACCCATAAATACACTAATATTTCAAACTGCCTTCAATTCCAAATATTTTGGAATAAGACTACCGTGCATTTAATAATTAAATACTTTAATACTAAAATAAATGCAGATGTCTGGAGACACTTTTAATAAGCTTCTGTTCAGTTCCATATTTAAGACACTAAAATATGGTTTAAAATGTGATTCATTCTGGTACTTTGCTATTTACTTGATAGGACTTTGTGACATCTACACGAAAACGGCCTACAAACAATGAATCTCCTGGAAAGCAATGAAAGTCAGCTAAAATTATAATAAAATGTTTCCGATAGTCCAGATAATTGGCTATTATTATTGGCTATTACCTTTAGTGAATAATTTTATTGACCACCTTTAAATATGAACATGTGACTATGATAAAATACACATTAAATGTTTGGTCTTGTGGAGAAATATACTTAGTACAGTTATGGCAATCCATCCACTTAATATGAATTCCTCCCATTACAGCTCAGGAAATGCAAAGCAAAAAGATATTTGCCACATGCAGAGCGTAAATTTAGTGACAGGCCATATAGCTTTGTACAAACTGTTACCTATATATATATATATATATATATATATAATTGAAAGCAACTGGCCCTAACCAAACATATTATTTGAGATAAATATAACAAGTAAGATGATAAACACATAACTTCACATTCGCCTATCAAAGGTAAATTACAGGAATAAAGCAAAGAGCTGCAATACAAATAATTTAAATCCCAAACACTCAAGCAAATTACGCACAAATTACGAAAACATGTGAAAAACACGTCCATGGGAGAAACAGTGCAAGATAACTGGTCAGTTTATTGTGGGTTTCAAGGTAAAGCAAGTTCCTGATGGACGTTTCATGGTTAGCAATGGAGTATTTCATGTTAATTGTAATGTAGAAAGCTGTTTTTTTTCCCGTTATCATTATATACCTCTCTATTTTTGTAGGTCTGTTATTGTTCAGTACTGTACACCGTGTTGTAATCCTAACTTTATAAGACACTTACATTCACGGCTTGCAGCTCCATCAGTGAGTAAGATCAGTAAAACAAAGTATTAAACTACTAGACTCGAGGCACAAGCCACAGCTGTACCCTGTTTCATTTTAACACATTGTCACATGACAGCCATGGATTCCATGACATCAGTGTCTCCAGTATTGTTCTCACGGATGTAAACTGCCTTTTCTGGGATTTTCCTGCAGAAACAGCATTAGAGCTGTACGTAGAGCTCATTTACATATTAATTAGCTCCTTTGCCCTTTATTTGCATGACGTTGGGTAAACAGCAGCTCGTCCCCAGTGCAATAAACTAAAACCATGTAAACCCTGAGAGTGAGAGGGGCGTTTCATCTGTGACTCGAGCACATTGTCTCAAGTCAAAACACACATGTAAACTCCAGCACTGTTGATTAGCCTGTATCTTCAGAAATATAATCCAGAATTAAAGAGAAAGCTACGGAAGTTAAAGAGCTAAATTTGTATCTGCCATTACCTTTCCTTGTGCTTTTTGGAACTGATCTTTCATTTGTTTTGTCTTGTGCAATTGTTGAAATTTTTCTTGGTCAACAGTGTCTTTACTGTTATATGACCAAGAAGATGGCACTCAACTTCAAAAAATGTGAGGAATTAGTTAAAAGCCATTTAGAACATCAATAATTGTTCCTTGGATTCCTTGCTTCCTCCAGGGCTGCATCTAATTGTGTGTTGTGAGAACCTCATATATAACCCTTTGGCCTCTTCAAATAGGAAGTCTTACACATTGTGTTTTCTTTGGGAAGTACAGCTTCCTATAATCCCATTGGTTGAATCTGCATTATCTGAAGAATCATACCAAAGGGGTGATAGTGTTTATAAATAAATAACTTAGCCCAGTGTAAACAAACATTTTTCCTTTATTACCAAATAGCCAGAATCCAATCCCGAGCAAACGCCAAACTGAAGCTATAGCTAATCTCTAAATATATTTTAACAGGAGAAAAGCAAACAAAATCATTACAATTCATTTGAATGCAAAATTGCTCGGGTTCAGGTTAGATTACCCTGAAATCCTTAACAGTATGATAAGGCATAGCTAGACATTTAGGCTTTTGGTGGGTTAGGGGTGAAGGCACTGACTCTAGGAGTAACTCCAGCAAATCAAAAAAGATACAGAAATGCAACCTTTACACTAATGGAAGTCTAGGTTTTGTGGTTTCCCTTACTGAACCTCTAATTATTAGCTATATTTTTCCTTTGAATTATATAGAAAGCCTTCAAATGTGCTTAGGGCTCAGGGTGGAGTCAGAGAGACTAGTTAATATAGATGTTCATTAGTGTAAAGGTTATGTGGTCGATGGGTGTAGCTTCAAATTCTGATGTTGGCTTGGATTGGGTTTCTGGCAATGTGGTGATTATTAGTGGTAACCATACGCAGAGCCACACCCCTTAGCAACATCATAAATATTCACTCATGTTCGGATAATTGACTCTGAGATTCGCCGGCTGAAATACAATCCTTATACTGATTGGGTTTTTTTCTTACCCCCAAGCAGTCTGTGGGTGTTATGACTTTCTGGGTCAAACGATTAAACTACATCCAAGTATCTAGTATTAGAAATTCATGATGGAGTATAATTATAATTTCATGAGACCCGAATATATGTTTTGATTTTGTATTATAAGGACACTCGATATGTGCAAAGGTGAATTCTGATATAACAAGCTTAACAAATGCCTTATTTAAAGTAAAAGGGAGGATATAATGAATGCTACTGATACAGGAGCCACAATTAATAAAAAGTAATACAAGGACACTTTTACAAAACACTTCTTACAAGGCAATGTTTGTTCTTATAGATTTATACCACTTTTAAACAGATCATTAAATAACAATATCCTTATTTTTACTGGGTACTGCATATATCTTACTTCCTGCAATGTATAGGTCGTAAATTCATTGCAGTGGCCTGTTTACTTTAACAGAGTGTCTTTGTCTTACCTAGCTTCTGATTTTATTTTTTAAGCTAAATTATAGTGTTAGCAGTAACACAGTGTTCACATTATTCTTTGTTGTAGCTTTAACTTTTAATGTGATGTATGTTAAAGCTGGTAATATGCAGCACCTTCCCTACCTATAATAAGACACACGTCTAACTCTGAAAAACGATCTAAACTGTTAAGTAAAATTGAAAGAAAAAGCTTGAATGTTACATTGATACCTTGAAAGGTATAACTCACATCTGTAGCACTGGCAGCGAGAGATAACCACCAATAACTACAACTAGGCCACTCCATGTTTACTTTAAAGTGATGAGGGAGGGACAAAATATACATCCATGGATGGATGGATGGATGGATGGATCATAGTGAAAACAACACAACTAAACAAAACCAATAAATTAAATAATCAATATAAAAGGGAACCCACACACACACCTCATATTACACACGCCCACATTGCCCTGCACCCCCTGCAACATATCTTTGCACTTTGTACCCTTTTCAGGTTACTGTCTCCACCTGATACTCTTGCAAATAAATAAGAAGAAAGTAATGTCAATTGCAAAACAAAGAGCATCCATTTAATTATAGTCACCTTTACTGTAGTATTTCTGTGCAAATGACTGTGTGATTAAATCATGCTGCGATATTAGTACTGAAACAATATTGGTATTTAAAAATGCAGTGGAAATATTGATGAGACATTTAATATATATACATATTTCTTTTTATTTACAGTTTACTAGAAATAATGAAGAACTCATTAACTCTTCTGATTGTTGTTACAGTGATAAGAAAAAAACGTCCTTCTGACCTTTAATATTTTTACATGTTTTCTTCATAATATTTCATGGTTTTACCTTTAAAAGGCAGTTTCGGCAGCTTGCTTTTCCTCTCTTCTGATGCATTGCATTTTGCAAGTTTTTGGTATGTCTGCGGCCTATCAAATAGATATTGATCAGTTTTATTCACTTGCCAGAATAAACTACCTTATCGCTCTTATTAGATGCACTAGACGAAACTGTAGTAGACTCTCTAGTGTGCATGACTCTGATTGTGCACAAATATGCCAGTGTTCTACGGGGGTGGGCTTCTCAGCAGCCATTACGTCAGTTTGTTTTTTCCATCAAATCAATTACCTTTTCAGTTTTTGGTAAGCAGGCTATATTATGACAGTACAATACTCAACAGATAAACATTTATCCGTATTCAAGGTATAGGTATATTTTATGTATAGTTACAGCATTCCAATTGAAAAACACATGTATTAAATTAATGTTTAATTAAGCATGGTGTCTCAGTTAATAGTTGGACTTGTCTTCAAACGGAGTATGTTATCTCCCTTGTTTAGTTTCTGATCTAATATTTGAAGCTGCTTAAATTTCCACCGGCCTACAAAAGACATTTCGTAAATGTTTAAATTGTAAAAATACAAACAAAACAAAAAAACAGACAAAACAAAGAAAACCCATCAATATTCTGATCTCTCCTGAACTCTGAAGTTTACTTAACCAGGGCATACAGTTTATCTCCTGTCCACTCTTTCCACTTCACTAACTGCAATTAAAAATATCAGTCATTAGTGTATAGGCAGGATGTTGCAATTGATTTAACTGATTAATTTCTGGAATTTGCTGCATTGCAATGCACCATACACACACATAGCAAAGCTTCCCTGCAATAATTCAGCTGTCTACAGACACAAGACTATTTACTCAAAGCATTGATGCACCAAGATAAACTAGAAATATACAACAGTGCATCAGTGGACTACAGTGCATGTTAGCATCATTTTCAAAACTGAATAAACATATACATGTCAGTGTTTTTATCAAAGTTTTAATACACTTTACAATGTTTGTTTAAGAAAGTTGAATTACATGCAATGAATATATGGAAAACAATGTTCTTTAACTTCAAAGGGTACATGCTGTATGAGCCTTTAATCACATTGAACATTTTAGTAGACGATTACACCACTTGACAAGTGTAAATGTCCTGCAGGAATGATTTATAGGGTATGTTTTCGAGTAGTTGAACCAGGTGCATGATTATAGGTAATGCAGAATTGAGTACGTCTCTAAAACCCCTGAATACTATGAAGTCAAGTACAAAGTCGTTTTGCTAGATGTCTGTTTCTTTCTTTATTCTTATCAAAAGCATCTGTGACTTTACAAATATATTTAGTTGGATTGCTCATCACAATCTAAAATGTAAACACATTTAGAAGCTGTGCAACCTGGAGGAGCTATAAAGGTTCAGCATGCAGGAGTGGTCAAACTCTTTCCATTAAAAGACTACAAGAATCACTTCCTGTTTCCACAACCAAACTGCATTCACAAAATTCTGTATACATTTGAGCATTGCGAATGTAAATATTAGTGTAATTATTTTGAACAGACAGCTATTGATGCATACAATATTGATAGTCATACACTTTACATTTTGATGTCTCTGTATCGAAAAATATTGCGTGCTCACATGTATTTTCTTGATAAATTGACTTAGTTAAACTCCATCGATACATTTGGGGGCAACTGTCTATTTGATTTATTCCTGTATAGTTTTGAATGCATTTGGTGGCAGTTGTCTATACTTTCACATCCACTTAAGGGATGTCTTCAGGCCTTTGTTGGTAAACAGAATCCATTCAATTTAGTTAATATTTTCCATAAGGAAGCCCTCATGCTCTCAACAGTATAAACACAAACTAATATAAAATGTTTTATTAAGTATGTTAGATTATGTTCATGGTAAAATGTATTCTGGATCCCAAATGTGTTTTAATGACTTGCCAAATATAATAGTTTTGTAATGCAACAATGTTTATTTTGTAAGTACTTCATTATTACTGTATATTTTACATGTCTTTTTAAACCATGAACTTAATATTTTACAGTTCTAGTCCTTGTGTCCTCAGTGAATAATGTTCAATCCACTCAAAACCTGATTAAAAAAACCTTGAGATTTATGATGGAAGTTAAATTAATATGAATGTAAATATTTTTCTTTGTTACGTCTTTATTTTGTCAGTTTAAAGGGTAACAACCCTTATAACAACTTTAGACTTTGAGAGTGAAGTATGGATAGAGCATTTGTCTTCAGTAAGAAAAGTCTCAGTTTAGCACATAACTCCACAGGAGTTGCTATATTTACTTCCAGTTACAATTTTCAAAAATATTTATATAATAAGATCATATCAAAAGTATGTTTGGATATCCCAGTGACCACTGGAGTTGGATGTTGCCTATATTTAATTGTGCACCAGTGCTGAAGGTGATTTTCTGAATTTCTGCTCTGTGTGAGAGCTGATACGAATCAGGCTGTCGGCAACAAGAAAAAAATATTGTGTGGGGAGAGGGGTCTTATCTTCTCTTGTTATTAGCAGGGTCAAGATACAATGTTAGCTGGTTCCCGAAACAATTATTTTGCACTCTCTTGTGTACATGAGTCAGCCTGTAAAGACTATGCAAGCATTCCTGACTGAAACCATTGCTGAAGCAAACTACACACTTAAATTCTATGCTTTCTCGTAGGTCTGAGGAAGTAGTTCATGGAAAATATTTGGAAACATACAGAACATATTATGCGATTGTCATAACTTCCTTTGATTCTCCTGAAATAAACTATTTGGAAAACTCATTGTCTAGGTGTAAAACAAAGTGAGTAACTTAAAATTAATATGTCAATATACAGATGTCCCTGAACGTCCGTCTTTCTCATGTAGAGTATAAAGAGTCTGAAAGAGGGGGCAGCGTCTTCGAAGTGGGCTGATGGAGTACATGTAACACGAGACATCATTAAAAAGATGCACATAAATCATTGTTTATAAGTATATGCTTGGAAGATTTTACTTGAAAACAATAAACTGGAAATGAATATATGACCTGACTTTAAAATTACCCGAGCCTCACATTTCATATTTTCATATTCTTGCATTTTTGTGGTGAGGAATCCTCGCTATACGTTTCTTTTCTACTTCCAGTCATTTGACTGTGAGAACTTCTTTTACAGATAATTAGACATGTTGTCATGCCAGAACAGAAACAGCAGAGTCAAAGTACCACTGGGAGGAGAGACACCACATCCTGAAACCCAGCAATTATTGCCTGAAAGAAAAGACAAATTAAAACTATTGTCTTCACCCACTATGTCTTCTGTTGGTCTGCGTATGTGATTTCATATTACTTATGGTGCATGATAGGAAACTATAGTACATTTTGAGGAAAAAAATCAGTATAATGCTGCAAGTTAATTTATTTGTATTACTATGGGCAGTGGGTTAATATTAGAGTGATAGTGACAGCATCTAGTGACATTGGAAAGTTATTCTTCAGGGAAGCAGTGTCAGCTAAAATCACTATTAGTTCAGTACATTTAACAGAGAGCAATTAGGTTATATTTATTTGTATAAAAACTAAAACAAATACTTTTAAAAAATGCAAATTTAATTTACACATTAATAAGTACAGTAATTAAACAGCGTATTAGGAAATCAAGATGAATAAAATGACCTACCGCCGGCAATCTGCTCATTTCTTAATATCAGTGAGGAAATGCCATACTGCAGCAATCCAGTCGTCCTGATTGTAGCAGTCCCTGTGGAAACGAGTAAGAAAGGTCATCGCCTGGGGCAACGTTTTTAGCTTCACTGCACAATTATGTTTAATCGTTGAGATATTATCATGTTGTGTTTTCTTAAGGTTTGTTGTTTTGCATTGTCACTGAAGTTAAGCAAACTGTTTGTACATATTATGGAACGATAACCCTTGTATAACAATTAGGCATCAACTTGTCAAATATTAATATTACACTCTGAGTTTATCTTAGGACAGAAGCTGCACAGGTTTATCAGATATTCAGCAATTGGTGACAACTAGTGTTTTATTCTGCTATGCCTAATCCCTTAGTGTTGAAGGTTTATTCATTAGAGCATTAAACTTGCCGTGGTCACATCAGGTGTTTGCATTTTGTTTGTAATTGGACATATGAGTTTTGATTAGCATTTTTAAGAATATTATTTTCTAACCCTGAAATTAAGGGTATTTGAAAATCTTGTGTTTTGTTTCATAACTCACATTCAAATAATGTAATGAAACTTTAAAATAAGGTTGTGTGATTCCTCATGAATTAATTTATGAATACCACAGGGTTGAAACATCAAAAGCTCACCCATATCATGTGAGTTCTGTTGTTGAAGACATGAACCCTAACTCTAACCCTAACCCTCTTATACATGTGATTAACATCAGATGAAGTGCATGACATATTCATGTGTTAATCCAGTGGTATTCATGATGAATTACACCTATTTCTTAAAGTGTGAGACAGCTGTCCTTAAAAAGTATATATATATATACTATATATACTATATATATATTGTTTATTTCACTTCAAAATGAATAAATAAATGTATCCGTGACCCATACCATTTATCATCTAAAAAGGAGACATATTAAACATCACATTCATCCATTTAAATGGTCAAAAGCAGGAAGACCATTCAATAATCACTCTATAAATATGCTTAATTGCAAATTTGCATATTGTTTTAAACATAGAAAGCCAATAGTGAATTTTCATGGGGACAGATTGACCACCAGACTAGACTGATGTGGGCTCTCCTACATTCCCATCTATTCCAGTGACATCACTATTCATTACTGCAATCAACACATACATATGACAGGTGAATACTTAGTGATACAAACAGTTTTGATTTTATTTGTATGGCAGTGAGACAGTGGTGTCATGTCTGGTTTAAACCCTTTAAAGGCAACTTTAAAACCCTGTCCTATCTTAATGTCCCGGTGACCACGGAGTCATAGAGTCAATGTGAAAAGGCTTGAACATTGAAATGTCAGGGTCCAATAAAAACAGACTGTCTACATGCATATGTTATTTTATGTAGATTGATTTAGGCTTTGTTTTTCTTTCCTCGGTCGTGCTGAAATTGATGAAAACCAGATTAAGGTATTACAGGTCTGTGCTGAATGGTCCCTGTTTCTTCATCAAGCAATATAAACTTTAAGGTTTGATTAACAGGCACTATCCTTTGCCTATGTTATGAATATGTACATTGCTAAAGATTAATGCTCCAGTTTGTTGATATAGTAAGAACTCTTCGCCAAATTAGAAATAACTATAAGGAAAGTAACCTCACTTCTCAATGTGTTGTTTTTAACACTTATATGCTTACATTCAATCACAGCAGGCACTTCCAGAGTTTATGCTACATTTATAATTAGCTTTAATTGAATTTTTCATAGTACTGCAATAGAAACCTTGCTTCAAGCTATTTTCAAGTACAGTCCATTAAATATGTCTGAACCATGTTGAACAGAGCTATTTTCATTGTTGTACCACACAAGCACACAAGCGCCGGCATCAGTCCCAAGGAGATGCATTTACATTTGTACACTTTTACAATTGTAGCTTAAACTGATGACATTCCCTTCCATGGGGTGATGAAGAAACCCTATCCCAGGCCGGGGGTCAGAGACAGCTCCGTGACATTGCTATCAGCACAGGCCACAGCTTTGGCCTGGACATGCTGTGGTGCTCCCAGTAGGACGCAGTCTGCTGGCTTCTAGGCATACAAGTATGATGGCTGGCCCCCATAGGTTGGTGTCGTAGACCAATCGATGAGAGGCGAGGCCACATCTTGGACTCCTCTCAGGGGCACCTAGCTTAGCTTAGTCATCTGGTTTAACTAGTAAAGGGGGAAGATACTTCAGTGAGCTCCATCACCCCACAGAGGGCACAATTTTAAAGCAAATGACTATGTTGATTCCGAATTTTAAATGTCAAGGTTAAAATAATGTCTGAGGGGAAATCTTGGAGCTGTTGCTATGAAGGAATGTTTATCATTACCAGATAAAAAATAAAGTAAAATGTTTGATTAAACGCAATATAATTATTTCATAAAGTGAAAGGTTATTCATCTTGGTTAATTTGTGGTTTATAATTATATGCATAAATCTTTACTGAGTTGTCCACACACCCATTTCAGCCTTTAAAATGGAAAACATTTTCAAAGAAAATGGAATGGAAATGGAAACTAGCGTCTATGTTATACAGTCATTTATTTGCACTGACTTTGCTTTTGATAATTTTCCACTTAAATCACTTTCATTGATATTGTTTTAAAATATAATGTATTAATTAGAATGAATAATTCAGTGTGTGATTTGGCAGTTTATTTGCATGCATTCTGTAAATGTAATCTATCTATCTACTTTTAAAGATACTACAGTAATAGTACATTTAATCTCAAACACTCTGCTTTTAGCTAAACATCAACATCTGCTCTCAGGGAACTAATACAACAAATGCTGCTAAACAGCTTTTTACATTTTAAGGTCAATAATAATATGTGATTTAGAGAATTATCATGCAACTGAATATCAACTGCTTTATGTTTTGTATC
The DNA here is from genome assembly GCF_036373705.1 of Amia ocellicauda. Classification (NCBI taxonomy): domain Eukaryota; kingdom Metazoa; phylum Chordata; class Actinopteri; order Amiiformes; family Amiidae; genus Amia; species Amia ocellicauda. The sequence goes on along the minus strand of NC_089864.1, from coordinate 20,098,677 downwards.
TCACTATATGTGACAGTTTCTGGTTACATGTAATTTGCTATATTTGGTATATTTCTTAATGTACTCAAGGCATAATAAAGCAATAATACACAGTTACTTTGCTAAAACTCTCAGTGTATGTATACTTATTGTGTTATTTATTTAACAATTTATTGGAATGAGAATAATTTAAAATGTAACAAACAATTAATTAAACAATATATAGATTCTGATACCTACACTGTCAATAATCTTTCAAATCAGTCTGTGAACTTACTATTCAACATAGGTTTCTGTAGAAAAACAAAATGAAGTAATAATTATATTTATATTGGCAGAAAATCATAAAATAACAAACCTTGAAAACGTGAAGTCAAAGTTTTTGATACTGTAATTATTGGCAATTTTGTTAAAGACACAGAATATGCTCTTTTAGCTAAATACTCAAGCAAATAGGATTATTTAAATACTTTCCTCCATTAAATCCTTTAATGAAAAATAGTAATGAAAGGGACCCTTGCATAATTAGACATTAATAAACACTGACATTGGTTACTTTCCAGCCCTACAGATGGAGAACCATGTTCTAATATTTACACAGGCCTAGTACTGTATAAGTAGATTCACAAAAAAAAGGAATTTACTATACCCCCTACTTTGTTGTATAACTCCATACTGCATCATTCAGTCTTTACAGCACACATAAATTAACGTTTTTAATATAGGGGCACTAACTGCTCTGTTTAACATGTCTCCTGTGGCCATTCAATATCCAAGATATTGTTAAGGGAAGGTTTGGAAGACACAGTTGAAAAGACATACAGCAAAGTTAAAAAAATACAAAAACCTAAAGCTTTTATGGTCATTCTGGGTCAATGAAAGCAAAACTGGAGTCTTAGAATTTGGTTTTATGAAGCTAAATCCATAACTCTTGGAAACTCCATCTCATTTGTGAGGAATCCAGTAGTGTCATCACCTCTGTTGTTGATACAATTAAAAAGCACAGCTTGGCTCCTACATATTATTTTTAAGCAGTTTCAAAGATTCCCATAAAGCTGGATTCAAACACTTTAGTTTGTCTTGAAGGAAAGATTTATAGCAATTTCGGCAATCTATAGAAATCTATCTTTATCTCTATCTATAGAATCTATCTTTAGGTAAGTATCCTGCCCAAGATCTGCATAATCATCAACAGATTAAAGCACTTAAAGAGAAGAAATCATATAGAATACACAGATCATCTCCTGTGTGGAAAAATACTTTTTTATTATTTTATACTTTACATGAAAATATATAAAATCCCAAAATATTTTTTTGTTTAAAAGTCTTCCACATTGACAAAAAAAAAAAAAAATCTTTCCCAAGGAATTACATTTAAATACTTAAATATAAGACTTCAGCAGCGAAGTTCTCATAGGTGATTATACATCCTGCTATTTTCCAGCAAAATTATACTGTACTAAATACAGTTGACACTGAACTGAACTAAAGTCCAATTATAAATAAATATTTGGACTAGGTGGGGGTAAAAATAAGAGTTTTATGTCAGAACGAAATGAGCTTTTCAGCAGACCAGCAGTAATTTAAATGGCCTCTAGCAAAGCCTAAGAAATTACTATAACCAAGGCCTTAAGAATGTAACAAAAAATACCTAAAAATGTAATAAAACATATCTATGTCTCTACATTGCTTTTCTGATCATATTAAGTCTTTATTTAAAAATAGTATACTCCAAAACATCTTCATAATACCATAATGCCAATATACTAAATCAGTTTTGCTGGTTTATATCTCGATTATATTAGAGACATCTAAGTTGTTTTGGATGTATATAGTGATGCTAAGTCCTTATGCGTACCAATGCAGCCCAAAAGCACTACAGTGTTTCGGAAAAACAGTTGTAGGGATGCCTAAATCACATTAAGCGTAAATGTATACTTTTCTTGTACTGTCACGTCAGCTTGTTTACTTGCCTGCATGAACTTAATAAGGAAATTATAAATGACCAGATTTGTTTTTCTCTAATGAGAACATCACAATAGAAGACCGTGAGGCTCTGGCACTCCCTGGACCCAGGAGGAGGAAATTTATCGGGCAACTGACGAGCTGCTGCTCAATTACTGGCTTCCTGGCATGGAGAGGAAGGAGGAGAGCCTGGGAGAGGAGCGGAGTGTGTGAGCGAGAGAACAGCATTTAAAGAAATGGATTACGGTACTGGACTCTGTTTATGAACTACGGCTGGATTGTTTGCTAGTGTTTGCTGGGTTTAAATGTGTTTAGGCTCAAGAAGAGCAAGGGTTTTGTTTACTTTTCTGTCTGTCTCGTTGGTTTAAACCCCTCTTTGCACATAACTCTGCCTTTTGTGTTTCCTGTCTTTTTAACTAAATTATTAAAAGGGTGGTTACTGGATTTTAACTGAAATAAGTAATAAATACAAACAACAGTTAGAAGCCAGAAGAATCTTTAAGGTACAAAATTCCTCACTAAATCAACTTTCTTTTGGGACTAATGAAACCACCCTTACAAATGAACTGAGTATTCAGGTGCAGTTCACATTGTGTGTGTCTGGGCCACCTCAACAGGACGTCTTGGCACATTTCCTAAAAAAGTATCAGGATCAGTTTATTTTATCTTTCCAATTACAGTTTGAAACACATGGAGGCTTTGTCCTTTTAAAAAAAAATTTATAGAAAGTTTCCCAGCATCTCTCGTAACAATTGTCTTCGTCAAGGAGGTTTGTAGGAGAGAAATTTAAAAGCCCTGCAGGAACAAAGCTGATAAAAATCACAAATGAACCCTCCATCTCTTATCAGATTAAATGCCTAGTGTGTTTTCTTTATCGGTGCATGTGGGCAATATACCAATTAGGTACAATCCACAATAAACCTTACTGTGCACATTTATCAAGCTTCTGAATTAACACTATAGATACAAACCTTGCATGGGATGAGAGCCAACAGCTATAATTGCTTTAAGTTTTCCAGGAGATTGTCATTTTGATGCAACAACTATACATCCATTTATTGTGCAGTTTTTTTCAATGTATATTCCTACATGAGCACTGCTAACTGTTAATAAACATATTCAAGATATTCCTTGACCTGGTTATATCTGACTAACAGTAGCTGCATCACAGGATTATTGGACATTTATCTGGGTCTGAATTACAGAGGCTGATTACTATAAGACTGGGCCAAGAACCTTCTGGCATCTTAGATACACTAATAGTATGATTGTCTAATCATTCATACCCTTTACCACTAATATGTTTTTTTTCTAAGTGGAATACAGGCTGTAAGTGTTCCCGTGATAAAAAACACTGGCAAAAAGCCTGGTTTTCTGCCAATGATTTACACAACTGATTAATGCAATTCCAAATTATTTGCAGATTTCGCTATTCTAATTCATATTCTCTAAGGAAATTTGGGTCTACAGATTAGAGAGAAAAAAAAGTGAGAACTGTACTCTCTTTCTTTTCCTCTTGCCTGGTAAAAAGTTATGCATCTGTGTTCTTGCTATACATACAACTGCAGCCCGAAATAAAAGAATGGTTGAAATTGCAATATAATTGGATACATCAAGAATTGTATAGGGCAGGAAACAAAACAATCAAAACTAATGGATTTTAAATAACTCACATTTGAGATGGTCTAGATGGAACATAATAAGATTTTGTTGCTACTCTTCCTCTTTCAATAGGTTTGAAAGCCCGGCTCTTGAGGAGAAAACAGGAACATTCGGATTGCCGTACATTGTGCATGTAACAAAGCCATTTCCAAGACTCTTACCTCCCATAAACACAACTTCATCTATACCTTGATGAGCCACACTTCCATTATTGTTGCAGGACAGTGCAGAAAGCAGGGACTAGTTCCACCAATGTGATATGTGGTTGCATGAATTAATGCTGATGAATGCTGTGGCAATTTATAATATACTGGCATTGACAGTGTACTTGTTAAAAAATGATTTATTTAACAGTTTATCTATATATGTGCACATGTAGATGTGTGTATGTATGCATGCAGGTACACCGATCAGCCATAACATTATGACCACCTGCCTAATATTGTGTAGGTCCCAAAACAGCCCTGACCCGTCGAGGCATGGACTCCACTAGACCTCTGAAGGTGTGCTGTGGTATCTGGCACCAAGACGTTAGCAGCAGATCCTTTAAGTCCTGTAAGTTGCGAGGTGGGGCCTCCATGGATCGGACTTGTTTGTCCAGCACATCCCACAGATGCTCGATTGGATTGAGATCTGGGGAATTTGGAGGCCAAGTCAACACCTTGAACTCGTGATTCATCAGACCAAGCCACCTTCTTCCATTGCTCCGTGGTCCAGTTCTGATGCTCACGTGCCCATTGTAGGCGCTTTCGTCAGTGGACAGGGGTCAGCATGGGCACCCTGACTGGTCTGCGGCTACGCAGCCCCATACGCTACAAACTGCGATGCACTGTGTGTTCTGACACCTTTCTTTCTATCAGAACCAGCATTCACTTTTTCAGCAATTTGAGCTACAGTAGCTCGTCTGTTGGATCGGACCACACGGTCCAGCCTTAGCTCCCCACGTGCATCAATGAGCCTTGGCCGACCATGACCCTGTCGCCGGTTCACCGCTTTTCCTTCCTTGGACCACTTTTGATAGGTACTGACCACTGCAGACCGGGAACACCCCACAAGAGCTGCAGTTTTGGAGGTGCTCTGATCCAGTCGTCTAGCCATCACAATTTGGCCCTTGTCAAAGTCACTCAGATCCTTACACTTGACCATTTTTCCTGCTTCTAACACATCAACTTTGAGGACAAAATGTTCACTTGCTTCCTAATATATCCTGCCCACTGTCAGTGGTCATAATGTTATGGCTGATCGGTGTATGTATGTAGTTAGTGGTAGTAGTGGATGTAGTAAACATGAGTACAGTATTTTGATTTGAAAAAGCTTAACAAAGAAATATCTACATACTTATAATTCCCATTTATTTGTAAAGAAAGAAGAGTAGAATGACAGGCACAATGTAATGTAAAACTTTACAAGCAGCCTAAGGCAAGGAAAAGGATGAAGACATAAATTCTAATTTTACTAACGAGTCGTGTGTTCCAGTTTCCCATGATGGTCTTACTAATGAGATACTGGATTATGCCTTTTCCAAATGTTTTACAATAAACTATAAATATAGAAGGCATAAACACTAATTATTGTTCATGTTACAGCAAACAACAAAAACAAAGGAATTCAAGTTGTATAAAAAACGTGTATTGTCTTTGTATACACATTATTTATAGTTTAAAATTACATACTGTACTTTATACTTGAATCATGAATCATGAGTCATGAATCAAAATTTGTATCCACTAACAACTGAAATATTATTAGAAGAATATGACATAAAACAGATATGAATTGTATCTGGTGTTCAGTGTAGATAGTAAAAATGTACTTGGTATATTGGTAACTGCTATTCTGCACTAAAATTATAATCTGTATCAAATAGAATAGAATAGACATAACTCCATAGAACTAATATAAAGTTCCAGCTAAGGAATTCACTAATGGTATGACACTGGACCATACTATACTATACTATACTACACAACACTATACTATTCTATACTAAAAACGTTAAAATTACTTTAGTATGAAACTTTGACTCAAGCATCAACTGAAGCATTTGTTCCCTTAGGTTTTTCTCACTTTGATACAGTTTGAATCCTGAGATAATAGAACGTGGGATAGGCATTAACATTCCATGGATTCATAGCAACCTACGGCAAATATAACTCATACCTTTTATTTTTTAATGAGTTTTTGTCTGCCCTTCCAACAATACCCTCATACAGTCCCCTGGTGAACATGAAAGACGCTTTATAAGGCCAGTTGCTGTTTGGATTGCAGTTTGGCTGTTGTTTGCACTTCATGTCACCAAACTGTAAACTTCACGCCAACCATTTGGAAAGCATCTTAAGCTGGCTTCAGATATCGGAGGCTCTGCAGTCCTGACGACCCACACTGTGTCATTATTTTTTTGAAAGCCAACACCCACTGAGAAAACTGACAACCACAGATTAAACATTAGCTTCCAGTTCATTTAAAATCCTCTAAATCTTTAAAATGGCTCTAGTGCTATTGCTGGAATATCTTTGGTAGCCAGTGTTCAGGGGTCTAATTGCCCACATGTTTAGCGCTGTTCATTGCCCTACTGACAATACTGAATAACCTTCTGAAAAAGATCTGCTAGGGATTAACAGTGTCATTGCAGTATGGTTGCTGTTAAACATATTGAGACTGGATTGTGCCAATAAACTGACTCCAGTGCTTATTTACAGTCTCACAAATTGGTAATTTTTTTTCATTGATTGATTGTTGTAATTCCAGGTGCTGTTGTACCCTTGAGTAACATACTTTACCAAGATTGCTCCAGTAAAATCCTGCATATATAAATGGGTAATTGTATGTAAAGAATATGTAATCAATTACAACAATTGTTAGTTACACTGGATATGGGCATCTGCTAAGAAACATAATAACGTATCTATGCATTTAGGTATGTGATCATTTGTATCCAAATCTGCAATTCAACAGACTGTGTCTAAATAATGAACATATGTATTTCATCTTATTGCTTCCATCACAAACAACACATTCCATGCATGCTTTAAATGCACTGCAATAATATAAGTGAATTAGTAGTTGTTGTTTTTTGTTTTGTTTTTTAACACCCTTGCAAATGAATGCTCATAATTTCCCCCAATGTTATTGATATTTAGCATTACAAAATAAATATTGAGCCATATGAAATGGATTGGCGTTTGTCAACTTGATTATTTATAGTCTAGATAAATACAATACAACTGTTACATTTTCAGACAGACCTAATCAATTATCCTGACACATCTATGATTTTTACTGTATCATGGTTTGTACAGTACCAACCTCTTGGCGTACGTAGACTATGGTTTACTGGGATGCTGTCTCTTCTGAGTAGACACGTACACATAATGATATCATACACATTTTTGAAGATATTATTAACTTTGGGAAATACTGGTTGAAAAAGGAATAAGGGCTTTTTAATTCCTAACTATGTCAGTATAACCACACACAGGAGACCACATAATTATAGCTGTAACCTTAGCAGTGGTTGCATGATGTTTTCAATTAGCCCATATGAGACTGTTGTAGTCTATAGATGGACTGTGAAGCTGTTCCATACAACTGTGGTTTTTGTGGATTCATATACTTTCAATAATATTCCTCTATATAATAGCACATGCATTTGAGCACTGTATCATATTTATTGGTCATGTAAGCAATCAATCCTGAATAGCGGAATAGGTTTTCTGTGGTGGTGACTAACACACATTGACATGTATGGAGAGGGCAAATAAATAGTAAATCAATTCAAAACTAGAACGAGAAAAGCATAGATTTTTTTTTTGCCAAAACATAATGCTGAGCCTTTAGGCCAAAACAATATCCAGTTAGTAAGTAGAATGGAATAGCATCAATTATGTGCTTTAGACATTACCAGCACAGCAATGTTAAAATATATATATATATATATATATATATATATATATATATATATATATATATGTATTTTTAACAAGTCATATATATATAATGACATATACATATATAATCATCATAACCATCAGCCTGTATCGATCCACTGCTGAAAGAAAGGATCCCCAAGATGTTTCCACTTGCTTCGAACTACAACTCCTCTTTTCCATCTCACACCTGCAAAGTTTATGATTTCATCTTCCCATCTTTTATGCTGTCATCTAATAAGTCTTTTTTTCATCTCTTTGGGATACATTTGATAACTTTCTTTGATCTGTTCTTCTTGCAGTGTGTCTGGCCCATTGCCATTTTAAAATGTGCACTCTTTCAGTCACATATATTTGTTTGTTGTTGGCTCCAATAATTTCTCTTCTTGTTATTTCAAGCACACATAATTCCATGCTCCTTTCTGTCGTCCACAGTTTCTGTATAATTTTTGCATTAAGTGACCAGGTTTCACAGCCATAAGTGAGCACTGGTAGTGTGCATTGATCAAATACTGGATTTCCTTTCAAAATTGTATGGTTACATCCAAATGCCATACCATTTTCACTCTCCTTTAGATGTTTTCCATAAGATCTCCATCTGTGCCTATTTGCTGTCTACGGTGGACAACTTTTGACGTCAAGTAGCCATTGATCTACTTCAATGTAATGAAGCTGTTAAACATGACTTAATTTTAATTCCAGTTTTCCTGCTTGCATCGGAGAGTTCTTCAGTTTGCAAATATGATCACGATGCCATTGGAAAATTCTTGATCAAATAAGCTCCATTTAACTTGATTCGTTTTTCTTCCCAGTTCAAAGTCTTGAACACTTCTTTGTAGAGATGGTGTCTCCTTGATGTTCTTTGTTACAAATCTTGATCTTGTCAGCGTCTTGGTGGAGTCAGATTATTGATGTAGCATTGTTGTAGATATGTTTAATATGAGTTATATAGGTTTCCTCAATGTTTTGATTTGTTAGAGCTCTGATGACTGAGTTTTTATATATTGCATCAGGTTCTTTCTTTTAGTCAATAAAGCCCAGGAACAGAGGGAGCTCATATTCTCTGCATCTTTCTAATACTTCTCTGGCAACTTATACACCGATCAGCCATAACATTATGACCACCTGCCTAATACTGTGTAGGTCCCCCTTTTGCCGCCAGAACAGCCCTGACCCGTTGAGGCATGGACTCCACTAGACCTCTGAAGGTGTGCTGTGGTATCTGGCACCAAGACGTTAGCAGCAGATCCTTTAAGTCCTGTAAGTTGCGAGGTGGGGCCTCCATGGATTGGACTTGTTTGTCCAGCACATCCCACAGATGCTCGATTGGATTGAGATCTGGGGAATTTGGAGGCCAAGTCAACACCTTGAACTCGTGATTCATCAGACCAGGCCACCTTCTTCCATTGCTCCGTGGTCAAGTTCTGATGCTCACGTGCTCATTGTAGGCGCTTTCAGCAGCGGACCGGGGTCAGCATGGGCACCCTGACTGGTCTGCGGCTACGCAGCCCCAGGTGTGTTCTGACACCTTTCTATCAGAACCAGTATTCACTTTTTCAGCAATTTGAGCTACAGTAGCTCGTCTGTTGGATCGGACCACACGGGCCAGCCTTCGCTCCCCACGTGCATCAGTGAGCCTTGGCCGCACATGACCCTGTCGACGGTTCACCGCTTTTCCTTCCTTGGAGCACTTTTGATAGGTACTAACCACTGCAGACCGGGAACACCCCACAAGAGCTGCGGTTTTGGAGATGCTCTGACCCAGTCGTCTAGCCATCACAATTTGGCCCTTGTCAAAGTCGCTCAGATCCTTACGCTTGCCCATTGTTCCTGCTTCTAACACATCAACTTTGAGGACAAAATGTTCACTTGCTGCCTAATATATCCCACCCACTGACAGGTGCCATGATAACGAGATTATCAGTGTTATTCACTTCACCTCTCAGTGGTCATAATGTTATGGCTGATCGGTGTATATGATCCATCATGTTTATATGCATCCTGCTTGTTCTCTTGGTTAGACATAGTCCAGTGTGTCTTGAAAGCGATGTGTTAATATCTTTGTAATTACTTTCTATAAGTTGTTCAGATCTTCTTTGTCTCACTTCTTTTTCTTCTTTACTGCTTCTATATTATAAATCATTTATAGCACATGTTTATATGTTTATATATATTTAAACATATGGCTTCAATGATTTTGACGGTAGGATACAATTAATTGTTAACCAAATGCGAGAGACAGGGAGGCAGCCAAATCTGGCCTCATGGTTTTCACATCTGATAATGTTAATTCAATTTGTTTTATGGTTGATTTGTTTTCCATAAAGAAAATAAAAAAAACTAGCCTTATCAATGGTTATACATATATTAAGCATAAGAAATGTCTTCATACATATTCATTGTTCCTCTCCGCCACAAAAAGAGACATGGGATTTGTTCAGGCCTGTTTATTTCTTCCTTTCACTTCCACCGAGTTCTCCCTATGAAAAGGAACATTTCATGAATAGAAGCGATTGAGAAAAAATGTCACAAAAATATGTAGTATTGATTTGGGTTGAGAAACTAACGCTTATACTTTATATATACTTTTGACACCTACAAGACAAATAAAAAGGTAGTTAATTATTAGCTACTTCATTCATATACTTCATTATTATTATTTCCATCTTAATATTTTCCCTACAATAATGTAACAGAAGACTGCATTAATACTGAGATTTTGATGCAATGAATATTTGTAAGTTCAACCCACAGTCTCTTAGATAGTTCAGGCATTTTTGGTAGGCTAACACAACAACAAATATAATAATTTACAGGCCCTAAGAGTGCATCTATAAAGGTATCAGCATTCTCCAGAGACTCAAATGTCTGACATATAATCTCATATAATAAAAACCTGTGGCCTCAAAAAAGGCTCCATTTTGTTGGATGTTAAATATACAACATATACTGACTGGGTAAAAATGCACCATGAGCAACTTTGTTTAAATAATATAGGCCTACGCAGTGTATTTATTTAATTTTATTTGTTCATAGGAATTTGGGTGTAAAACATTTTCTTTATTTATTATAATTAACTTTATATGCATTAGCACATAAAGCCATCATCAACACAGCTGGACTTTCTTTTAAAGAAAACCCATAACTGAAACCACTGAGAATAAATATAAACTTTCCAAACAGACAACATAATGTAATACATCTGCAAATTAATTGACATTGAGAGTTTTAGATGTCTCATTAGGAAAACTGGGTGTTACCCGATAATGACAGTAAATGTTGTAAGAATATGGTTCCATATGTGTAAAAAATGTATTAATTTTCAGTCATCATTTTTTGCAAGAGCGACAACGTAATTATTGTTGCTGTTTATCCCCCATAATATTAATACAACAAAATGTGTTTCATTCACATGGCATATATATGTGTAACATTGTTAACGTGCACTTTAACAACTTTTTTCAACATTTTTTCACTTCAGTTGTTTCAAGACTTTGAAATGTACATTCTTGATTATGAAAATACCACAAAATATTTCATTAACATCTGTAAAACTAAAATATCTACAGTATAAAGTCTATTTTCTAGCTGTAGCAAGAAGACATCTACCATATAAATCTTTTTTAAATCTTTCTGTGTTGGGCCATGAGTGAGATGATCAATTCCATTAAATATTTTCATGTTTATATCATTCCTGGCCCCGTTGTTTAATTTCAACCAGCAGTAGTCATGTAGGGACTGTATGCCAAAACAGTTTATGCACCAGAAATCATTAGGAGTTTAAAGTACAGTATTGTTTAAAAGCTGAGCAGAAATCATTCAGGAAAATACAAGAACTGCCTGACCAAGAGCAACAGATAAAACCCCTATTAACACAGACTCCAGTGATTCTGCATTACAATCCTAACAGCCTATGTATTGAATTAATCAGTGATTTGTTGTTTACTTAAGTATATACTAACTTAAGTGTAAATGTTTCCACAAGGGGGATCCTTTTCTTTAAGACTAAACTAGAAAATGTTGACTTCTGTATACAACCTAATTTAGATTGTTTAATATCATCATTATTATTATTATTATTACTAATGATCCTAATAATAATTCTATACTACTATAATTCTGTTCTTTTTCACCATTAGCATCAGATAACTTAACCATGTCCAATCATATCCAATCACACACAAACATCATAAAGACATGTGAGGATTTAGGCTTTTACTTCTACAGATCTAGCTTTTCCCAGCTCTTCCCTGCCTAGTGTGATGTGACCCCTCCCTGCCTGGAGAGCTCGGCACTAATTGTAGGTTTGCGGCTGTGAGTTTGCAGAGCTCAGGACTAGTCTGTTCGGAGTTACCACGACACGGCCGCTTTCTGCATTTGGTTTTATTTTAATTGTGGTTGGTCAAGCGTTTTAAATAACACTGAAGTTGGGCTAAGTTTCTGTTTCTCACCTTGCGGGGCAGCGGGTGCCAGTTTGCAGCGCCCTCTATGCGCAGAGGAGCCGCTGAGCACATGCGTGTTGGAGCAGCAGCATCCAGTCGCAGGTCCGGATTCACCTTTGCTGTCTGGAGACGGAGTGGACCTCGGGTATGCTCTTTCATGTCTAATAATTGTATCTATTTATATGTCATAGTTATATAACTGCAAGTAACGCCTGTACAGTTTCTCTTAACTTTTAAAACCGGTATGGGACTGCTTTTTTTTGTTTTAAGTGAAACACTAATGAGCTAGTTAGAACTCATGCTATTGTGGTTGTGTCGTATTTTCTTCAATATAAAAAACAAAACAACAAAAACAACATCTTGTATTTCATAATGTATTTCTTTCCTGTTTTACTTCTAGTACTAACTTATTAGTATTAGTAACTTACTAACTATTAGAAGTAGTAGAAAACTAATCTTAGTAGCAGCAATACTATCTGTGGTACAGACGCTAGATATGCAATGATCACAAGATAAAGCATTTGTGTGTAAAGGATGTACTTAAATCTGAGTGATGTGTGCTTTGTCTTCACTCAAGTATAGCACTGTTTAACATCCTGTTAGAGTTAAAAGTGAGGGCATTGTTTTTTATGTTAGAAGCACTTTTTTGTGGCAGATTAAACACTGGTTGGCAGCAGCAGCAGCAGCAACTGAAGAGATTATGTTTGACAAGATCTGATTGTGCTTTAAACTTGACACAGGTAAAGCATCTGGTTTTATTGATTATGTGGCCAGCTAAAACAAAGTGAACTGTTCATGGTTGGGGCTGTATGCATCACACCGTCCCAAGAGAACCACTGCTTTTGTGCTATCTTTCGCACTCAGAAAGGTTGGATGTGTTTTTGACAGTTTTGAACAGCTCCACTGCATACTAAGCACGGCGTTTTTAATGCAGTGTGCTGACATGCATCTGGCTTTGAAACAGGTGCCAAAATAAATGACTTTTCACAGGGCATCTGGTATAACATCTCAGCTCTCTTATCTCTACATCAAACATATTACAAGAAATGTGTTCGCTGACTTTTGAACCAGTTCTGTAAGTGGCTGGTGTTTGCGTACCAGTGAACCTACATGTCATTTTATCTGTGATGAATCCTACCTGGGAGAGATATTTTATACTATTTTAAACAGCGTAATAGTTTAAAGACAGGCATGTCTCTGTTGGCAGTAGTATTCATACATGTAATCTGACTGCTGACTAGTACAAGACAAGTGGAATCAAATCCAGAGGCTCTAAACTCCTTAATTAAGGGGGGCTTCATTGTTTTAGACACATTCAGTTTAAGTAAGATGCATTTTCTGTACTTATTATATATGTAGATCTTGAAAATGGTTAATAATATATATTCTTAAAGGCATAACAACTCTTTTTTTTAATTCAAATAGCCAGTGATAGTGAAGCAGGTTGAATTCCTGGCTCCTGTAATGTTTACAGCTGTTTGACAGTCTGCATAACTGGCCTCTTTGGTGGGCTCACTGTACAGACACTATTTCACAGCCTAGTGTTTTATAGTTTAATTTTAATACTCAAAAGAATGCTTCGTTTCTGTGCCTTCATCACAATTATCTCTTTAATTTCAAACCTTATGCCAGGTTTACTTAGGAGGAACTGCCTAACAAGAACCAAGGTTATACACTTTTCAAACGTTGTGTGTAAATGACTGGACTCTGGAATGTGATTTCTGATGGGCCTGGCGCAGTGCCAGTGTTTCCTCTCAGAATGACAGAATAAAATAAATTGTGGGTTAATTTCTGTTATCTCACGTTAAAAGCAAAATAAATTAAAATACCACTTCATTGTGTGAGGCTTTGAAACGTAATTTGATTTCCGTGTGCCTTAAAGCTATTTCAGTCATATTTAAAAACATATTTAATTAACCTGACCTTAGGTGCTAGAATGCCCAGGGACACTATTCACTTTTTCTATAGGGATGTACAGAACCTTCCCCTTTCACTTCCTTATATAAATTGCTGTACTAGTTCTGTCAGCAGTAGGATGCTTTATTTTGAACTTTGGGAGTTACACATGGAAATGAATTCAAACTGGGAACAAAGACACACTAATAGTTGTGTACAACAAAAGATATACAAGTTTAATTAATGTAATGCTCTTAACAAATTAATAATACACGAGAAATAAAATGTATGTAGTGTAACTAGTGGAAAAAGTATTGTTAATAATGTAATAAACACATTGTTCTGATCATAGAGTAAGGAATTTGAATCTGAATCTGATTTGAATCAGATCAAACCTTTCACACTGTGATTAACATTCACTGCACAGATACAAGTAAATGTGGTTTTTGTTACAATAAAATGTATTGAAATGTTTGGGGAGTTTTTTTTCATAATAATTTAGAAAACATGTCTAGATAGGAGTCATCTAATGAAAATTAGGTTTTGGTTGGAAATGGACCAGTAGGTAATATACTTCCCTCTGTGCCAGAAATGTCAACCAGTGCCTTATTATTGTGACAGGGGGCCTATTAGATCACATGTCGAAGGTGAAGTTCCTGACTACAATAGGTTAGTAAAGATAGCCTGACATTGTTATAAAGGTTATGGGTGCTAACTAACAACAGGGTCCAGTTTCATGTCCAGCTCTGGTTTTCAATGTGTGCCAATTATCCTTTTCTAATTAATAGGCAAAGTCTATCCTCACTTTTCCACCTTATCTCCCATTTAATGAGTTGGTGGTGCAAACTTCCCAGAAGGTGCTTGATGAAGTTAGTCCTTGCCTATCTGAAAAGTACTTTGCAATTATTTGTAATGAAAACCATGATATAATACAAAATGTGATTATTATTAATGTGTTAACATTAGTGAAAAGCTTTGTGAATTAAGTTGTGGATATTGTACATTGCCTGAGGGAAAGTATTACATAGTAATGCCCTGCTACTTCTATAGGTGTACTAAGAGCCTGCAACACCCGCATGACAGGTCATTTCCCTTTGATTGCTCAGCTGCAACACATATGAATGGATGGGCAAAAGTCTTCCTTTAACCATTAGAAAATTCAGTTTCAAATATGCATCAGTTTAAGTATATGGTGGAGTTTGAGTGACAAGATTTAAATGTATGTTTTGAGTCTCTTCGTGACCTAAACAAGTTGTACTCTGTGCGCTGTGACTGAGTTTGATGATTTAGGTTGATATCTGATACCATTTCCCATAGTCTCGATAGTGGAGTGGAGATATTATAGCAGAATATTTGTTTTGAGGTATGGGAATTAGAAGTTAAAAGGTCTCTTACAATCATTCTACCACCATCTTCACCTCCAACTCTGTAAATTCCTATAGCCGCAAAAGTTGTAGATATATGTTAGTAGAGAAAAATACATATTTTGTCATACACCGTTAAATGGTTTCAATATAGAATATCAGGAAGTGTAGCATTCTAGAATTCTCAGACTTCTCAGGAGTTTTGATACCCATCATTTAACAAGAAAATAATAATGGTAATGTGTCCTTCACTGCAAGGAATTTTAAGTATTGTAAAGGATTAGATATTAGGTATTTCTTAGACATTTAAGTTGAAAGGTTTAAAAAAATGTTACTGGCTTTTGTTCACGGTTTAAAGTAAGAATAACCAAATCAAAACGAATGTATTCATTTGAAAATCAGCCATATGTACAGTGCAAAGAATGAGACCTGTTATGTGAAGTTTATCAAAAGAATATATCTCTATGCAGTATATTTCGGGGAGTTCTATGATAAGGTCCAGGTTGTGGCCTTGGATGTCACAGCTTTAGGGGAGTGGAGGGGGTGGGTGGCACTGAACAGATAGGCCATTTCACTTAGAAAACTCTTTGTATTTCCCTCACAAACCTTCAATTATTCTACACTATTCTCTGAGCTCTTGGCCCGTTGCTCCATATGCCTTGGGGTTCTTTCCTTAGTGATTTTATTAGATAGGCAGCAATCAGCACATGAGCTTTCCCCTCTCTATTTAAACACTATTTTAACTTATAATCTTGGATATCAGTCAATGTTTTGTTCTGGACTTATGCTTTATAAAATGAAGTATTGTGTAAATCCTTTCAGTTATCAGGGTGAATGTTTGCAAAGTAAACATGACAGTAAAATGGTTGATTCGATGGAATATAGACTATGACTGACAGGCTCAGGGAAGGACGAGTGAACTAAATAAATAAATACATTTCAATTCAGAAAATCAGCATTACTTTTTTTGTCTTCATTTTTTTACGTGTCTACTCCATTCTGGATCAGTTATTGTGCATTGTAATGATTAAGTGATTTTAATAAGTTGAACTAACATTTTTTCAATTAAGAAAGTTTACAGGTTCCCTCCATACTCACTCAGGGGGAAGTAATTTAGAGGCAAAAATAATAATGACACAAATACCCAGGGAAAGCCTAAATGATTTGAATTAGAGACCATTTTTATTTTATAAGGACCTCATTTATGTAACTTTATATGTATAATGTGGCATAGGAATTGATATCATTAAATGAATGGTTCACAATTCTAGGCCCCAAAGGCAGTTATCTGTTTGTCATGCCTGTTTTACATGACAGCTGATTGATGGGGAGAATCAGTTGTTTGAATGGTTCCCTTTTTCTTTTCCGTTCTCTTCAGCTCTTTCAGAAATGTGATAAATCAAGAACCAGCATATGAGGGACAAAAGGTCACCATCATGTTTGCCTCTAAAGCATTTATCTGGGGGAGACAATTCAATGAAATTGGATTTAATTTAGATTTTAGGTGTAGTTCTTTTAGCTCAATTTCGAAAACCTGTTATTACACGGAATTATCCAGTATAGTAAAGGATATCACCCCAACAGCCTATTTAGTGTAAAGAGTAAATTAACAGAACAATCATTCAAGTGTGCTACTCCTTCCCTGGGAAGTTTCAAATTGCAGCAATTTACGGAAATAATGGAGTTAATTACAAGTTCCAAAACACAAAAATGAATCGCTTCTAGTATGGATGTGCAAGCGTATGTTTTGTTTCAGTTGGCAAGTTACTGTATTACATGCAGAGATTTACTTTCTCCCCTGCTTGTCTTACTTGTTCTTTTACAAGTAGTATAATGATAATAACAACAATCATACTACTACTAGTGCTGCTACTACTACTAATAATAAGAAGAGTCATTAATAAATACAGTCATTGTCATATATACAGCAAACTTAACAAAATCCACACTAGCATTTTATATAAATATCTTCCTTTCTGAGTCATTTCTATATTCAAGTTTTGTCTAGTTATAATTATACCCCTGCCACTGTCAACGAACACTTTGGATTTTGAAGATGTCCTCTTTAAACTAAACTAACAAAAAACAGAAGAATGTGTATGTATGCCAACATATGCCCAATTATTGTAATAATTATTCTCAGGCATTGTAATATATTATAATTGTGACTAGCTCTGTCTATTCTATTATTATGTCCCTAGGATAGTGGCTACACCCAGGGAAGAAAGAAAAAGACCCCCCCCACACACACACACACTGGAAACCGTATACTACAGATGGAAAATAGAGACTCCATATAAGAAAGGATCTGATAAATCATGCTATATTAATTATATAGAGGGCAACTTTGAATTGCTGTAATGAATTCAGATGCCTGTTTTGTGTGTTTATTCATACGATTAAAGACTTACAATTATATTTGAAAGCATAAAAGTTCTTGTAAGAAATGTTTTCTTATAATTTGATTGTAGTTTAATTGGATTTTACTTTGTACTGCAGCTTTGTAATTATGCAATGCCAACGCATATGTTTGCTTAGTATAAATCAAACTGTATAAACTATGACTTTTGAACATACATATTATTTATTAAGGTTAGGTTGTATGGGGCCAGTGGAAAAACTTGAAAAGATTTAAGATGATGAGGTATAACATTAATATGCGAACTTGACACCTGCAAGGTTAAGTAAATAGTAATCAAGCACTGTATTCTTCTAAATATAGGTGAGCTTATTAGGAATCAGAGAACAAGAAATTATTGCTGGCTCCAAAAATAATGATCGTAAGTAATGGACTGTACTTTTCACCTCTGGCATCCTTCCATCTTTAATCCAGATCCAGAAATGCCCACACTGGATACATATATTACCTGTGTAGGTATTTTAGACTGCACATGTTTCTGTTTACTTGATGTAACATATACATTACTTTTTTACTATTAATTACTTTTAGCTACTACTGACAACAAATTCACTCTTGAGGATGGTGGAGAAAGGGTGGAGAAAGAAATCAAATTAGAGTATACAGAGTATACAAATGATTCAAATACTTTACCTCTCATGAATGCATGCTTTGAAATAATTTTGTCTAGTTATTCCCCCTTTATGGACAGAATAGTATCAGCTGTGGTGAATGTATCTCTATTTCTCTGTCCTGTTTGATTTGGTTCTCTCTAGAAGACAATGGTGATGTAGAGAAATGATTTGGTTTAGCCTATTGTGTGTCAGCTATTATTCAAGGGAGTTTCTCAGTGAGATACAAATATTTGTTTCACATTTGAAGACAAAGAGAGGCAAATGGTTTTGGTTTGTGTTATATCTTTCATATGGTCAGGTGTTAAGCAACTTTATACATTGATAGAAAAGTGGTTGAGCCACTTTGGAGTGACAGGAGCTTTCTTAGAGACTTAGAGTGAAAGGCTAACGTGGGCATTTCTGGACAATATGCCACACGTTGTATCTGTGGTAGCCATAGTCACATTACCAGGTGCTGTATCTCTTTCGCTGGTGACCACACTTGATACGTTCAAACTGTTTGTACCCATTTAATAATACATTAGTTACATTGTTCCTTTATAAATTGTATAATTAATGGGTTAAACAGAAGATTAATTCTATTTTTTTTTCATAATATTTTCCTTACATTCCATTGGGACATTCTGGATCATTTCAATCTGAAAAAAATACCTTTGCTCTGTATTTTTTCGGTAAACTCTGCGCTTAAAATGTGTGTTCATATGCAGGTTATGTAAACAGTTTACTGTATGCATGGCCAGGTTTTAATTGTGCATTCTATACCTCACTTCAAAACCTTACGATCAGATTCAAATATACATTAATTTTGCAGACTGTACTCGATCAACAAACTAACTCATGTTATGAGAAAATACTTTAGGAAAGAGAGTGCAGCAAATAAAAGATCCATTGTTTGGAATGATCCAAAACAAAACTAAATTGAAATGTGCTTTTAAATGAACTGCATGTTACCGTCAAAATGGTAATTGATGGTCAATTGATTATCTTACTTATCCACTTACTTATCATTGCTGTCAGAGAAGTAGTGTGAACAGAACTGTCTGTATACATTTTTCAGATAATATTACGGACAAAACAAATGCATATATTAGTGGTACCTCCAGAGTTTTGTGTGCCTTGCTACATTTTATTTTAATACATAATAAAATATACTGGAAATAAGGCACTTTGATATACAATTTGCACCAACCTAGTTTTAACCATCAAAGTCAAATCAAAGTCTCTAGGGGAAATCAGAGCTGGTTTAATCACATTGGACAAGTATGGTTGTTTGTGATTGTGACAGAAAACAAACAAAAAAAAATTGTGAGGACAAACATTTTAAAGACCCGCAATAGTCATATAATGTATTTATTTTCAGATTTGTTTAAGGGGGATGGAGGTTATTCCTTATCTGTTACCAAATCCCCCACTTACCACCCAAGGAAATAATATTAGGATACATTATCTAACTATTTAACTGTTTTGTCTCATCACATAAAAAGTGAAAAACAAACATTGCTTCCAGATAAACAATCTGTTTTGTTTGTCATGTGACCAGCTCGAACGCTGGTGAATTTAATGGAACACAGTAGCTTTCTAATCACAGAAACACGACTCCTTTGCTCTGAGAATGTAAACATAATTGATACAGTACATCAATCACTGTGTGAAGGTGCATTCCACACACACTAACAGCGGCGATATCATGTGTCTGTGCAAAGAGGTGTGTTCAACGTTATAAGGTGTGTATATATTTTTAACTACGGCTGGTGCACTGCATTTTTAAATCTGCAAAGCTGTTACTGGTAAGTGCCTGAACACGTTCATTTTGACCTTTGAATGTAAACGAATTGTGAATTATGACTTTTGCCTGCATTACAAATCAGGATGATTTTAACGGATTTGTTTTATTTGATGATCAGAAGTTTATACATTTACATTTGAGCTTTACTATGGAACTTCATTCAGAAACTTTCTATGATCTTTTTCAACTAGTGTTTTGATGTGTGTCAACCTAATGTACCATTGTGTGCTTTGAAAAATATTTTCTTTATCATAGTTTACACAAATATATGCTGTTACTTCCTGTGTAAAATACATTAGAAGATTAACTGTGCCTTCTTTTCCAACTGTGGAAACATTATTTTATATAAAAAAGTAGCTATGTATTTGATGTATAAATTAATTGGTTTCCGAGCTGTTAGTTGCATTTTTTAAAGATTAGACCTTGCTTCTTTGAAAACTAGTAGATGCTAGGAACGCATAAAGTGTTAAGAAGCTGCATTACATTACTGTTGCATCCTTAATTATTACTTTCTCAAAGGGATTTTACCAAATGTTCACTTTTGTAAGAGTCTTACTTTGGTTTCTGTTTTAAAGTTACAGGTGCCTTAATATTCACCTGATTAATGGTTTTATAGTTTCAAACAGTAGGAAGAGCTGGAGTATAGAGAACAGATATGATGTTGCTTTGGAAGTTTATAATGAATAAACTGCATCTATAGACAATTAGAGAAGTTCAAATTTAGAAATGAGATTGTGTACATCAACAATCACTGAAACATAAAGAGAAGAGTTTAAACAAGGAACCAACTTTAGCTTCTTGTTAAAATAGTAGTTCAAAGGTATCTCCTTCCCAAACACATGGGATTTGATCCTGATGGAGACATAATCAGAAGTCTGTGTTTTGTTTGTTAACAGGACTATAGCTGAGTGGATTTCGCCAGAGGCAGATACTCACCATGGATGCAGAAATAAAGGCTCAAAAGGTGGCTAGAAGGAGCAGGCGTTTTTCTCCACTCCAGCTTGTGTTGTGTCTGTTGGGAATGCTAGCTCCTCTATCAGACTCCCTGAAGCTGAATCTCCCACGACTCAAACTTGGTTACAAAGGTAAGAGACTGTTCTTTGTAGTAGAACAATACATTTTGTATAAGGAGACATTTTTGAACTGATGTTAATTCAAAATATGGGTTTTATTTGTTTATTTTTAGAATACAGTGTTACCCTAAAAAGCATGCAGGTACATTTTTTTGTTTATTGCTGCTTTCCATATTATTATTATTATTGACTTATACTTTATTTTATATTCATATGGACCAAGGCTGCAAAAGGAACTAAAGCATTCACTGAATATGGTTTTACATTGGCCTTCAGGGGACACTTATCTCTAATGGTGTCTGTGATTAGTTACTGTTGTGACTCAAACATTTGATACTGCACGACTGTGCCCTGGTTTCTTGGTTAATTGGTTAAATGGAATCTGAAATGCACCAACAGAGCAGATGGTGTAACAGAGATGCCAAAGGGAATATGCTCCTTGGATAAGTGGATGCCTGAACACTAGAGAGATGATTTTATTGACCCACCTCGTTGTGATTTATGGCTGAGGTTACAGAGGGTCAGCAAAAAGGAACGTCTTGTATGCTTGGGAGAAGTTTCTTTTGTGCTATTTCCTTAACTGATTCTTCATATTTGGTCTGTCTAATAACCATAATATATTTGCAGGTAACACTTTTTAATACATAATTCATTACATGTTGTATATTTCATGAATTGTTTTGTAGAGGGATGATATTAGTAAATAAATACAGACTTAATGATATGCAACGAATGCATACTCAACAGGAAATCATGCGTGCCTTCCTGTGTAATTACAGAAGCCACTATCTTTATTCAAACCAGACAAGTCTGGAGATTGTATGTTGATTTTGTGCTCCATTTGGTCATATGTACTGCGGTCATTATCATGTTTGAAAGTCCATTTTGATTAAGCTGGAGCTTCTTGACACAGTGTGCCAGGTTTATTGGCTAAAATATCCTGGTCTATTTCGTAAGGCTGAATCAAAGCCAAACACCGTGCCTCACAGTGGGTGTGACATTTTTTCTTGACATACGCTTCAAGTTTTTGTGTCCAGTATATTGTTGTCTAGTTAGTAGAAGTCTTTGGTTTTAGCGCAGGTTGACCCCGTCTGAGTCTGAGCTACTCTAACAATATCCCCACAAAATGAACCCAACTGCTTTATTACTTTTTTCAAATCAAGCAACACTTTACCAGAGATTTCATTTATTATTATTATTATTATTATTATTATTATTATTATTATTATTATTATTATTATTCACATTAATTACCTAGCTACACAAAAATATATTGCCTTTTGGTGATACAGTTTGCTTCTTTTCCTGACAGAGTTAGAAAACAGGTAACCCAATGTTAAGCAGCTTAAGTTAAGCCATGTTTAACTAAAGTTTCAGTATTAACCTCTAAGCCAGGGGTAAAACATGTTCTCACACATTGTGCTTTCATTTCTAAAGACAGCACTGACAGACTGGTCATCAGGTTTTATGCAGAGGGTTTTGTAGAAGGAACAGTCAGTTTTCTCAGTCACAAAATGAACATTTTGAGACATTTGTATCATTAACAGGATAATTTAAATGAAATTAGTGATTTTAAAGCTTAATGTTTTACATGCAAATTTATCTTAAAGACATGGCCTTTTCCTACTATGGGCTAAACCACATCAACACTTTGACGTACAATCATAAAGTACAAATCTGTACCATAAAACTTCATATTTTACAAAATGCCAATTTTTATTTGGTTTAGCCCTAAATTTATTTTATATCCCCCTTGATTAGGTGATCTGATAAAGACTGGATTGTGGGACCAGAATGTGTTTTCTTGGTGCTAAAGATCAACAACATTATACTCTATAATTGAGTTTCACATACTAAGGAAGGTTTGTGTAGAAAATAAGTTTGCTTTTTGTTTTGCAAATAAACAATTCAAGCTTGAAAAGACAAACAGTACACAAGTTAAACAAGCCTTAAGTGTTTATAAACAGGTAATAGTGTAAAGATAAGAAAACATAGCAAGACCTATAGATTGTTATGTACACATTGTATACAATGAACCTCTACTGTATAGAGAGTTGATTTTACTGAACATGACTGAATTAGAAGTGGAGCAGCCGATTTAGTTTGAGTGTATGGGACCACCAATTTTACTCTTTTGTAATCCGATGCAATTTTCTAATCAAAATCAATCTGGAAAGCCAAACTAAGATAACAGGATAATGTGCTCCTAACCACACTGGCCCAACGAAATGTCTTGGTCAAAGGACAGATGCCCCTCTTTGACAACACTGAAGCCTTCACTGATTGGGCAAGCACATCAAATTGATTTGGGCCACTTTTCTCATTCCCACAGGGCTTTGGATCATTTTCATAATCAGGAAAAGTCATAACAGCAACCTTTTGTCATAAAAGACACCAAATGCAAGTTGTTTAATATATATATATATATATATATATATATATATATATAATTGAAAGGCAACTTAAAACCTCAACCTAAAGGATTCCACTAAAAAGAATCTTGATTTCACTAAATAATTAACTTACTTATATAAATTGTAAAATACTCCAAAGAAAACAAATACATAAATATACAAATAAATACATCACTTAGGTCTGTGTTATTTTGATAAACACATACATTTATGTATTAAAAATAATGTTTAAATGGTATTAGTATGCTTTAATGTGGGAAAGAGAACAGAGTTTACTTGAAAACAGCTATTGTCTTTGACCAGCTGAAGGTCAGTTTCAGTTCAGAGCCCATCTGCATTCGCAATTGTGTTTTTGGAAAGAAATCTCATTCCATAACACTATGGTTATGGAGGTATGTTTTAGCAATTCCCAGGCATTGTTATCAATCTGAAATAAGGGAGTCAATATCAAGCCCTGGATAACCTGTCTGTCCCCATGCCTGGTCCCATGATTATGGAAAAGAAAAGAGAAGTGTAAAATTAGAAACTACGCTGGTTCAACATAAGGGACCGCCTGGGGCAGGTGCCAAGATCTATCAGGAAGGCTTCTTTGCTAGATTACATGCCCGAAGGGGCAAGTGATAATTTTACCTTAAATACCAGCAATATTGACCAGTATTTTCCATTAAATATTAAGCATCAATAAAACATAATTTTCCTAATGATATGTCATCACAGCTGATTTGTTTACACTGGAAACGGACATGTGACTTTTTTTCTAAACTTTCTGATGAATTTTGGTGCATTACGATTGGCTATTTCTAAAAAGATGATCTTTTTGATGTTCTGGGCTTCGGTTAGCTACTTTAAATTAGTGCTTCTCATTCATTGAGCCCTGGGGACAGAGCCCTTGGACACCGATCCCATTCCATTGTGCACTTGTAGAAGAACCCTGGAGACAGATGGTCTGTAACATGCTTCCGCACTGCACAACACGAGTATCTCACAGCGTGAGACAAAGACGACAATTAAAAGCATTTATGTGCAAACGATTCCTACTTAAACTGTAGAGGAGGACCACTTTCTGCTGGTGGCTGGTGGTTTTCTACTATTCCTTATACTGTCTGCCTACATCTTAAAAATGGCAGCACACCATAATTTGAAATGCAAATACACTGTTTATGTATATTGAAAATATTTACACATTCCATCTGCCCCTTTTGACTAATTTAATATTTTATTTTGCCAAATATAGGGAGCCTTTTTATGAATTGGTCAACAGGGATTCGTTTTACATAAATATTACTTTAGGTGAACAGCAGGAAATCTTAAAACTTTCTACTTCAACTTCAACTGATTTAAATCAGTGTTTTAGTTACTTTACACTTAATCTATTTCAGTAAACTGCAAGCATTGATTGAGATTATAGTGCTTGTTGTTGAAGACATTAATTTATTATGGAAAGCTACCAGGCAGAGTCTATGTCTTAGGTTTCAACAGCTGCCAACTAATTGGCAAATACAGTACTTATTTTGTTAATGTGGAGTCATTTTAAACTGATAATATTTTAATGATTCTTGTAAATTGAGATTTAGGTTCACTTTCCTTTGGTAAACAGAATCCATTGGGATGGTTTTTTGTTGACTTTTTGGCTTTAAAGATTATGTGGTTACACTCACAGAGAAAAGAGCAAATTGTTGAAATGAGCAGGAATGATACATGCAAAAACATACCATTTGGGTAGTGCTCTATTTCCTGTTTCCTTTTTGAATAGTGGGTAAATAAACAAAGGTATTACAGTTTTAAACCGGTAAATTCTATGCAAACAAGGCTGGACATTTTGTTTGTGATAAGAGTTACATTAGTAACCGTATATTTGAATGACTTCCTCTAACAAATGACGTATTTTACCTGACAGGTTCTCAAACAAAAGGTGGGCTAATCCAGCACAACACAAACACAGCAACTGAGCTGTATTAATGCATTTTCAAAATCAGCATTTTACTTCCATGTACTCATATTACACACTTATAATCCATTAAGAGTAAAAACATCAACGACTAACTATTGTCATCTATCAGTACACTCGGACGGGTTTAGGGTGTCATTTTAAACAGGCTTCAGTGACAATTTAAAGCTTCCACTCCAAGCCATTAGGATTTACCCCAAGATAGATATCTATCTACCCATACTATCTAAATATGATGGGATTAATTCATAGTATTATCACTCTCATCCTCATGCAAGCCAGTTTCATTATGTGTTTTGTAAGTATATAAACAATCCAGATTTGTAAGATTACAGCCCATCCCAGCACAGTGTGTTTGTGCTCTTGTATCATCCAGTGGCCTGCATCAACCCCCCAAAGAAAGAAGTTGACAGTGACAGGGAATGAGTTGAATACATTTTCCTTCTCACTCAAGACAACGGGTGGTAGTCCCTTTGTTAACCAAGAACTTGGATAATTAAATTGACTGTCAACTCAATTCACTTCAACCCAACAATCCTCAGGTTAATCTTAAAGGCTGTCAACTGGAACAATGTAGATTAACATCCAATAGGGGTATTATAACAACTATACAGTCATATCCCTTTGAGACTCAGCACTGTTGTGAAAAGCATTCATTCAGTTACAGGCATTTCACTTCCAGTTCTATAGTGGCTTTTCGCAAAGTATACATATAGACCACA
Source organism: Amia ocellicauda (assembly GCF_036373705.1). NCBI lineage: Eukaryota > Metazoa > Chordata > Actinopteri > Amiiformes > Amiidae > Amia > Amia ocellicauda. Next base: position 20,072,467 of record NC_089864.1, on the reverse strand, counting down.
TGCATCTTAATGAAAAAAATGTATTGAATTTAAATGAATACTTGTTTTCAGTTGACAAAAAGTAAAAAAAAAACTATAGTTTGCAAACAGTACATTCGACTCTACTACATAATGTTCAGTTTCTCCTTACATGTTTTCTCAGGCAATAATAATTGTGAAGGTAGAACATATGTTCAAATAATATTGTTCAATTTCAAATCAATTTCAAAATGTTATGCTATTGGTTGCTTAAAGTTTGTAATAGATACATGGCACAATGCTTCTTAATTGTCTAGAAGTTAATCACTGCAATGCATGTCTTCAATGTGCATATTAAACAGGACTGTGTAATTAGCTGAAAAAGTCATGTCCCTTGGGAGCTGTCCAGATGAAGTGTTGGCTGGGGGATAGACTTAAGTAGTTCTTTCATTCTGGTCTTTACACAGTCTGTTTACAAAGCAGATTAGAAGTGGACCAGCGTGGCTAATCTCTCAGCAGTAAGCAGTGAACATGTGAATGTGCAAATATTGATTATGTATAACCCGCTTACAATCTCACACCACCGCTCCAGTCGTGGTGCAGGGCCTCTCAGCCTTTGACATTTAATGCCATCACATTGTTTTTTGTAATGTTTGTTAAAGAAGTGTTGCAGTAAATGGTACATGACTCCACAGAAAAGGTTAGGTCTGTCTGGTTACATTTCTAAAGAAATCACAGAGAACGGACGACAGGGAAGAGGTCTTTCTTGATTAGCTAATTCAGAAACATAGAAGGTTTTGTTTGTCTTTTTACTTAAAAAATGCTTTTCTAAAATAACATTTTTGTTATACTAGGTGGTTTATGTTAGTATATTTAAGCCTATTTCTTATGTAAATACTAGATTATGTTTATAATGTGCACAATTTAGTTTGGATTACCTTTGCTGCATAACCAGGGTTTGGACTTAATGCAGATTGACAGTCAATTTCTGCCAGATGGGAAACTCAGGTTTCCCTAAGGGGATAAATATTTGTGTTTCTGTCAAACCATCTACCTTAGGAATTCCAAATTCATATGTTGTAACTTTGATCACTGTATAACCTTTGACATCTATGCCCATAAGCGCTGAAAGACTGTAATGATTTTAATGAAGTCAATGAGTGTAAATGGCCACTGTCTTGCAACAAACTGACAACACCTCGTCACAGCATTGTTTAGAGGTGTAGAGTATTATTATTATTATTATTATTATTATTATTATTATTATTATTATTATTATTAATAACAACAATACTAAAACCTTGTTAGGTATTGTGTGACATACTTAAGCCACAGTTATAATGTATACACCCCCTTTCAAAATCTTTCCTTATAGCCTGGAATTTAAAGGCATTCAAATATTATATATTGTTTTCCATTTATCTACATATCACAACTTCTAGACATTTATAGACAATTGATTAAAAATGGTTGGATAAGTGTCAATAGAAATCCTAAATTTGCTCAATAAACTAAATAAGCAATCACTGTCAAAATAACACACATAATTAAGTGGTCTCCTCCTATCTTGAATAGTAGTGATTTACATGATTTCACGATAAATTCTGCAGTTCTCATCATCAGGGACTGGGGCACTTGGTAAGGATAGAAAGGGAAATGGAGCAAAGTACAGAAAGGTCCTTGAGGAAAGCCAAATGCTCTATGCAAGAAAGTTGAAACTGGGACTGAAGTTCATCTTTCAGAATGACAATGACCCAAAGCACACAGTCAAAACTACACTGGAGTGGCTAAGGAAGAAAAAGGTAAATGTCCTTGAGTTGCCCAGTCAGAGTCACGACCTAAATCCAATCGAAAACTTGTGGCATGACTGGAAGATTGCTGTCCATCAGCGCTCCCCAAGGAACTTGACAAAGCTCGAACAGTTTTGTAAAGAAGAATGGTCAAATATTGCCTAATCTAGGTGTACAAAGTTGAAGAAACATATTCAAACATCTCAACAGACTCACAGCTGTAATTCCTGCCAAAGGTGCCAAGTATTAACCCAGGGAGGTACCAACTTAGAATATATATTAGAATATATAATTATTTTCAGAAGTTTTCCTGCTCAACAGTGTGGAGTGTGGTGTGTAGATAAGTGGAACATTTTTCATTTAAATGCATGAAACTCATAGGCACTGACACAATTACATGTGAAACAAGTTCAAGGGGTTGTAGACTTTCTATAGGCACTGTATCTAATAATAAAACAAATATATATATAGCTATTTTCCATGGGAAAGCTTCTGGAAAAAATCACTGCAATTCATTAAGGTTCAACTTTTAAACCTTCCATAGCTGAGAGTAATGAAAAATAAAGCTTTATGAATTATGAAAAGAACCTTGTATCAAATGGTGAGAACTTCAAGCTGTGACGGTGTATTTATAAAAGCACTACGGTGAGTCACGGCCAGTCATGTCATTCATACAGCATCTCTTGTCCTTCATGCAGACCTGCTGTTCTCAAATAGCTCCATCCCATTCCTGGATTCTAGTGAAGGGCTTCAATTTCAAACTCTTCTACTGGACGAGGAAAGGGGGCGCCTTCTGCTGGGAGCCAAAGATCACATCTTTCTGCTTGACTTGGAACATTTTAACAAGAACCTGCGGAAGGTATGTTTATTTTCAGCTAAGCTTCCACTGCCCTGCATTCATTATCCAACAATATCTTCTGAATAACGGCTGAATTCAGTCTAATACCATATAAAATTCATGTTTAATGCCTTTATTATTATAAATGTGTTCGAACTATAATCCCAGCTGTCTCTTTCTGTAATATAAGGACTGTACAAGATTTATTTCATAGAAGCTCATTTATTTATGTTTAATTTTACAAGAGAACACTCATTAACTGTAAAACTCAGTCAGTCCCCCTGAGGAGACCCCAATCACTAAAAGATTAGACATTTATTTATTTTAAATTTGAGTGTTATTCTGTGTTAATGTCAACTTTACATTCCCGTCCTGTCTCATGAAGCCATATGGTTACTCTATTGCTGCTTCTTTTCCACAGTGCAAGTCCACAGTGCAAACAGCAAAGCTACAGCTTTATAGTGTAATAAGCTACAGAGAAATCCACGTACCTACAGCCTGACAAACGAGCTGGCCCTGTTGGCATGGCAGTAGTGTGTGTGTTATGAAGTCTTGAGGAACTGTATTTCAGTCCATACTAGAATAGTGAATGTTAGCCATGTGACAGTATACTGTAATCTATGTAAATGTGACAATATAGTAGGAAGAACTAATGCAGCTCTCACTGATACCATACATGGGTTGCCATTGAACTACCGGGAGTTGATATTGTCCAACAATCTGAGGCCTGATTGACTGACCACCTAACCCCAGTAGTACTGCAACTGCATGCAACCCATGGCGAATCATTGTCTCAGTTGACTGTGACATTGCCCAGACTGGATCCAATAATGTTTGAACTAAAGGGTTAAACTTGACTTTGTTGTTGTTGTGTTTGTTGTTCAAGCTCATGTTGACTGAAATGAAGACACATTGCTTGGCTAGCGGTGTATGACTTTTTGATTTGTACTTGTTTAATAGAATGGGCCCTCATACATTTTTGGTAGTGTCATGCTACAAGGAGGCCTTATGTATCTGTACTCCAGAGCTTGCTGAATCAGGTGTTTATATAATTTATATACACCAATTTCTGATGAGATTTCAGAATCCAGGGGTAGAATACTTATGGGCTGGGCAGTCAAATGGAGCAAATGGTTAAATACAGCTTACTAAAGTAAATGAAGAAATATTAAATATTAAACATGACATACATTGTTATAGCAGTTGTTGTAGTGCATGTAGCTATTTCCAAAGTCACATTTACTTACCTTACAATATGAAAGGGTGTGCTCAGAGGGCTTGATTGCATCTTGCAGGTATTTCATAGCCTACAACTTTATCATTATTACAGTCATCCCCCGATATTACTACGTAATTGGTTCCAAGACTGGAGAAGTAAGTCAAGACAGAAGTTGAAGCAGAAGTGTCCCTATTCAAAGCCATCGTGACATTTCAGGAGAAAAAAGTAAACGGTTAAATTAACCGTAAAAAATTGTTAATAGAAAGCAGAGAGATGATTTTGATAGCACTGACTGCAGAATGAAGCTCTGGGGCCTCTCCCACCCACTGCTCAGTGCAGTGTTGCCAGTGTAAGACAGAATGATGTAATACATATAGACGAAAGATGACAGCATAAACACAGCACAGTATATCACAGAGTGTTCAGCTTGTCGAGAAGTGATAATCTGACAAACCAACATGTGGTTTTCATGTTAAATGTTTTAATTTTTATTACTTGTGAATTACATTACATTATATATTTTCAATAGATTTCTTTGTTAACTAAGTAACTAAAAGTGGTTACAGCAACGCTTAATATGTAATCAGTGCAACGATGGAATTGAAACTGAAATTACAATTACAGTTTAGCAACGGTTGAAATCTTCTTAATCTAAGTTCATAATTATGGTGGTATAGTATATTCATATGTTTAAAAGGTAACTTTCCTCCAGACCTGCTTGTCATAATCAGGAGTACTTCCAAACCCATCAACATTTCAAGTTAATTTAATTTAAACACAGTGGCAGGGAAAAAAAAGAAAAGAAAAACTGGTTTGTTTCAAGATGTAAAAAAACCCCTACAATTTCCCTTGTCTTTCAAAGTAACTAATTTGATGTCTCAAGATCAACTTTCACTTCATCTTCATGTTCTACAACTTGACAGCACCCGAATGTGGTTTTCCTGCATCTCCTGTAGCATCATCGAGAGTGACATCAGCATCAACTCATACATCTCAGTCACTTAGAGAGCCTGCAGAATTGTTCAATAATCAGCAGTAGCAGATAAGTGACAGAATGTGGTGTTGTGTCTGTGTTGAATTTGAGCCATTACTCCATTTACACTGGCTTTGTGCCAGAAGGCTCCAGTCCAGCTCTACTACGCTGAAAAAACAACACATCAGTACTGCAGGGCTTCAGAATTTGGCCTCTGTCGTTTTCTAGAGGCTTGGCTCATAAAGAACAAGGTCAAAACATGCTGAAAAAACATGCCAATTGAGTCTTCTGCCCTCTGTGGAAGGATATGTGATACTTAATATCCATTCCTTCCATGATCAAACACAAATGACCTCTAATGTGGGATACAATCTTCATATTTGACTGTATATCAGCATCATCGCCAGGCTGAAAGGTCACACACTGCGGGCCTCAGAGTTGTGTTAGTTCATTATTGTTCACTGTGGTTTTCCAATGTCAGCTATCACGTTTTTAAGAGACACCTGAACTTAAAGGGATTACTCTCTTTAAACTGAGATCTATTTATGCAGCTGCAACCCATTTATAGTATGAGAGCTAACTAGTTATTTTTTTTTTAAACAAAGTTGTGAAATTGGTTGCTTCCTTGTCACAGATATCTTACAGATCTGAATTCTCAAAGAGTGCCGCACTGAAAACAGTCTGTACTGGGAATGGGGAGGTGCAAAGCCACAAGGATGAATTTAATATTTGTATACCTTGTTATGTTAATTCATGTTTCCAACTATTGTACAAATATGTTGTTAACTTTGTTTAATATTCACGATGGCTGTTTTAATCTAGTAACTAATTAGACATAGGGTTCACCAGAACTTCGATTTATTAAAAGATCAATTTACATTTACATTGTTACATTCTTTTTTTCAATTAGACGAGAAAGCATTGAACAGACCATTTATGCTGCCAGACAGCATACTCACAACATTTTAGTATTTGATGATAAAAAACTGGTAGAAGCTTCCGTCCGTGATTGTTTTTTTTTTCTAGCAGGAAGTGTAGATTCCCTTTCTTACCCACAGAAATCCAAAAGAATCAAATAAAAGATTCCCACGCCACCAAAAACGCCAATTAATTCAATTCAGCAGCTTCCCAAACCAATGAACTGTGTCAATCACTGTCAGCCCCGTTCGGGACATCACTGGTAGATAATGTGGAGACAGGCAGCAATTGCATGAGTTCCAGCACTGTCAGCAAGCGAGAGGCAGAAAAGATTTACAACCTGTCTATCACGCAAAACACCACCACCCTACCCCCAGACCAGAGGGAATAAAATGGAAGAGCCGAGGCCATTCAGATCAGTTAAAATTGAAACGTTAAAATATGAACCTTTCTTAGTCAACGTAAAATAAAAATGTCTTAAAAGAAGAGTACTGCATAATGACAAGATATTATCATGATACCTTAGAAAGAGTGGCTTCTATGAAATTCTTGGATTTAAAAGTATGTTTCGGTAAAATGTAAAGATGATAAGTCCTAACGTAAATAGATTGCTTTCTACATGAGCTGCCACAAATAGGCTAGAATTAGCAGACAAATTACTCAATTTTTTTTGTGTGTAAATGCTACAGAACACATTCTAAAATGTCTGTATTTGGGGAATATGAAGGATGGGTGTATTTGTTCATTTGTTGATTTAGTTTGCATATAAATCCATTAGTAGTCACCTGGGTGAGTGAAATGAATGCGGAAATCGAACAGTTGCTTGGTTCTCAACTGGAAACATTAAGATCTCAATCAGGCTGCACAAATGATCTGGAGAATAATAAAGTAATAAACACATTAAATACTCATAAGGTACACTTACATTCATTCAGTATTAGTGGTAGTAAGAGTTGACCACAAAACTACAAGTCATATTATCATTTTCTTTGTATTCGTAGACCTCTATAATTAATGTAGCTGTTAATTCAAATGGTGACATATTAATCTCCTACTTTATGCTGTAGATTTTACTGGACATTTATAATAAAATCTAAAATATATACTGGAATACCAATAGTGGAGGTCTAAAATTCTGAATGAATATTTACATATTTCTGTTAAGCTGTTCTCATATCTAGTTCATATTTATTGTTTTCCATTCCATTTAATCAACCTCAGATTATTTAATTTACTATGCTTAAACCACAAAGACTCTATGTTCTGGCAAGTTAGTAATGTATGCCTTGAGAATGGCATGGAAAACATCAGAAATGTAAGTCAAATATTTAAATTGCGTCTTGGTCTATTCTTAGACAAAGAAAAAATCAAATTTTTGAAGTCAATGGAAATTTGTAGCAGGATTAAAAGGCAGTAGTTATCATCAAACATAAATTGCTATGTCCATACCAGTGCAAGCAGTATTCAACATGCACAATTTTTGCCAATTTTCAATATATTCTCGGTAGCTTGGATTTGTAACTGGAAATAAATCCAACAAAATCTCTTTGTCAAGCATGTGTTTCTCTCTGTTTCAGCCTAAATGGTTTCAGACCCTCAGTAAACATGTATAAAATAAAGACTGATTTCTATTAGAAGTGACACACTTATTTTCTTTTAAACAGAACTCAATTACCTCTCATAAGATTTTATTACGATATAGACTTTTTCCTTGACCAAATTTAAGACAGGAAGTTAAGATAAGTCTGGACCTACTGGCAATCTGATATAGCCATGCTCACTTTAAGAACAGCCTGAAGAATACAAGTCTTTGTTACGTTTGACCTTTTCTCGTTTGTTTTTCTGTCAAAGCTCTGCAAATTGTGAGCCAACTTTGTCTTGTTTTTCGTATTCAAAAACCTCTGTTACCCTGGAAATATGCCTGGAAATAGTTTCAATAGGCTTAGTATTCGTAATGCCACATATGTAATACAATCATACAAAAACAATTTGACTCTCAAGACTTGAATTCTGCATCCTGAACACATTTTTATCAAATGAGATCTTTGTTACCATAGTAGATGGTTTAAGTATAAAATAGACAGTCTTGCTTGAGTTAGGCTGTTCCAGGTGGCCTACTTTGAATTTGAATGCACTCATGTCAGTAAAGTTATGAAAACCATCAAGAAAAATTTAAAAAGGTAAAAAATGTTTAAATATAAAAGTTTTTCAGTATTATAGTCTAATGAATAAATAATACGTAGAAACTGATGTGTGTGTGTGTGTGACAGGCTAGCTCGCAACAGGTTTCATTGACATTGAAGAAACTTCCAGTTCGTTTACTTGATCCTTTTCCTGCTGCCGATGGAACAGAATTGAGGAGGAACAGATGTTTTGCATCCAATTGCTGAACTGTGAAAGTGTGTCTCTGAGTCATGCACTATTTGTTTCACTCCAATCATTAGCTGATCACTTCCTGGACCCAATTATTTTAATTCTACGACGATCTATTCTACTTATATTTCAGCAGCAGGTCAACTCGGTCTCTCCTATCACACTCAACATGCTCACTACAAATTCAAGAAGTCATTGCTGATAATGGGCAAATTAGATGAGGACAGTATTAAATGGACATTATTTGATTTTATTTGAATCATAAGCTAGAATTAGAATATGTTGTTATTTTCAGAGTAAATTAATAAAATATGATCAACCTGAGGTAAGATATCAAAAAGAGGCTCCAGGAAGCTTTGAGATCATACACACCAGTGACACACAACCAGTCCTCAATTATTTTACCAAATTATGGTTGAGGAAGACTTGTGGGTCCTGATTTATGGACTAATCTATTAAAGTAAATTAAACACACTTCTTCTTTCAGTTCCTACACTACACAAATCAAAGGTGTGCACAGGTCCATAAAGTAGTACAACTGGTTCTGTGTCAGCTAAGTTATTATCCTATTCATAAAGCAGTTTGTGGTATGCGTGTGTGCTGTGTTTCTATATCAGGATTAATTAAAGGAGCAAAATAAATGATCTGCTTTTTCCACCTTTTTTCTTTGTCTGTTTTGTTTTTGTGTGTTTCGATTTTCATTTGAATGATAGATACTGCAGCAATTTTATTAAAATAATATACTTCTGATACAAGTTGTTGCACAAAGTGGTTTCATACCAGTTACACCAAATACAAATCTAAGGAGGAAATGAACAGAAAACGAGAGAGAACTCTGTACGAATACGGTTGGGTTTTACAACAAGTTACAACATATTAACCCTTAAAGACATTTGAACAATAACATAAACAAGTTGTGTGTGGAAAGTGGGAAGAAAAACATGATAAACAAACAATGATGGAGCCGGTACTTGTTTTCTGAGTAGGGTAGTACAGCACAGAAAGAAGCCCTTGACTTTGGTAACTAAGTAAATGTGTTTGTCTACGATACCTCATACTTCAAAATAATTGGGAAGGCTTCTGCTAAGCCTCAAGGCGAGAGGCCTGTGATTCACTTGGCTTAGAAACTGAATTACTCACTAACCAGTGGATAGATGCACTGTGGTACTTGAGGTTTATTTTGCTAGGGCACTGATCCAACGCTTTCCTCTCTGTGTGAATAGATACGTGCAGCTTTTATGTTACCTACAGGAACTAATGAATGTATAATTATTAGTTATTGTACAGGTACAGGGACTTTACATGTAGTTACTTGTCATGTTAGCTGTAAAGGTTTCTGTAAAATATGTGTTTGCACAGTAGGAATTTTGTTTTCAAAGATTTCTGCTTCTATGCTAAGTGATGTTTCCAATCAAAGTTAATGAACTATGCATTCATTGATAGTTTTTTTAAATGATTTAGTATTTTTGGAACCAGTACATATTTTAGGAAATAGGTAGAAAATATAGAAGTTGGCCAGATTGCTTACAAACATGCACAGATGTTCTATGTTTTATTTTGTAATACGATAAAGCTTTGTAATTACAATGGCTTCTGTTTATGTCATGACTTGGCCTATAATTGTCCCTCAAAATGTATGGAGATGAGCCATTCTTATACAAAGTATGAAAACTTGGAATTGACTATCTTTGTCTGTTGTTTTTGTTGACAGATTCACTGGCCTGCATCTAAAGAAAGAGTGGAACTGTGTAAACTTACAGGGAAAAACGTGCATGTAAGTCTGATGGAAGATGGACTATTACAAGTCTATCTATTCTACACTGATAATAACTCTGCTTTTAAATGTACTTGCTTTGACATCTCTGGTGCAATACACACGTACATGCTAAATTCCTGAGTTAATGGACTTTTTCACTACTTCTCCCAACAGACAGAGTGTGCAAATTTCATCCGCGTTCTCCACAACTATAACAAGACTCACGTGTACGCCTGTGGCACTGGGGCTTTCCATCCTGTGTGCGCCTTCATTGAAATTGGAGGGCGTGGAGAGGTAAAGTGATCTTAGACATTGACAGGAGGGGACTGCAGAGTATGGCAGGTGCTGTGCTGGGAATCACTTATCAGCTGCTTTCAAAGATGTTAGTTTGACATCAGATTTGACTTGTATATAGCAATTAATGCAGTGATGTATACATCTGGGAGGACAAATACATTATTGGAGCCACTACTTTGCACATTAACTAGGGTATACAATTAAAAATCAAGTTGACAGCATATACTGAAAGAGAAAACAATAAACATTCCTTTACTAATTTGCCTTAATTGTTTGATTTTAGTACATCTGTGCGGACATTTTGAAATGTATGCACAGATATCCAGGGCACATTTTTAAAGAAGACTGAAATCAGCCCATCTTGAACTTTAATATGAATTCTCCATGAAGAATATTTAACAGTATATTCATATTCTTTTGATATTTCACACTGTTTCTGTCTGTCTACCCTGTCTTGAAGGTGTTGAGGGTTTTGTCTGGAGGGTTTATCTTGACAGAGAACATCAAACTTAAGTGTCCTCTCAAAGACTAAAACATCAACTAAATTCACCTGATAAAGCAATTTAGTTGTATTTAATAAATGTTAGAAAATCATATTATTGACAGTTTTGTTGACTGCAGTTTTGTTTTCTGCCTCATCAGGAAACCACATTTGTTTTGAACACACACAGTATTGAATCGGGACGACTGAAATGTCCATTTGATCCATGGCAGCCATTTGCTTCAGTTTTAACAGGTAAGAAACAATCTGAAACGGTTCACTTCTCATCCCAATCTGAGTCAGTTGGGACCTCATCCTCTCCAATATACATAGGTGTATGTGTCTCACACCCATATCCATAAGCACATAAATACAATAACTTTTCAAAAAAACAAGGATAAGTTACTAAAAGTGCCTAAAAGCATACAAGCCTACAGATCGTAACTGGAAACTTGGGATTTATCTTGCTGCTCCACTAACTTTCTTTAAGATGTAATCTTAAAATATGAACTAAAATGTGTGGAGGGATAGAAGATTACGAGAATGTATGGACACTTCACAGAGCAGATATAATTATCATTGTAATCTTTCTTCATTAATCTACCAGTATTATTATTTATTTATGCAGAGAGATTCCTTTTGACCTGTGTCTTAAGGAATTTATGGATTCTCAACCCCATTAAATCATCATGAATCAGCTCTGTTCATGGTTTATAATGGAGAAGCAATCACTTTGAAGTGGGGGCTCCTACCCCAGGTTATTAAAGGAATGAGACAGTGCTGTGTCTCAGTTTCTATTATAATGAGAGACATGATTAGTGATCTTGACTCCTGCAGATGGTCATTTATCGTGCGTGGCACATTTGAGCGGTGATAAGTGGTTCTTTATGGGTTTGAGAAGTTTTTGTTCTCCTGCTGCAAGGTCTTCATTGGTCTACAACCCATAGTGAATCTTTAAAATACCACTGGAGTTGCATAGACACATGGAGAGAGAAAAAGAGATTGATCTATCTACATTAAAGAAATTCATAATGGACGTAAAGAATATGGGGCTGTCAAGATGTGGTTTTCAAAAGACTGTCTATTCATCGGGGGGAAAAATATGGGGTCTTTTCTCCATTCAAGAATCAACTATTCTCCCAGTAGTCAGTGTCTAATTTCACAAGTTAATAAATGACCTTTTCATTAAGTCAAGTATTGCCCAAGAGTCAATAAAACTTAAATAACAGAAAGTTCACAAATTCCATGTGATGCCATATACTCAGCTATCAACTTTTGGATTTTAAAATCTCTATTGCTTTGATTTGAATCCAGTCTATTTAGTCTGTTGGTCAATAATTTGATTTAGGCTGGTTTTTGTGGATGCAGATCACATTGAGAATGTGCTATATTCCAATTGAGCTGATTATCCGATCCTTAATTACTGTTATTTGTGCATTTTTAAAATATCTATGTATGTTTTAATGTTCTTTTGCACAACTGTGTCTAAACTGGGTTGGAGGAATTTGCTGGGGAGTGTATAACCACAGAAAGAACGTTTTAAAGTCTTTCAACAAAGCTTCCCCCTGGAAGAGCCTTGGTCATTGCCTGTCTGTCAGCTAAGCAAACACTAATTATATAACCCATTTCTCATCGTGACATCCAGCTTTCTGGAAAAATGCTATTGTTGTTTCCCTGAAGAGGAGACTGGCTGCCTGATTGATGTATCTATAAACACTTGTTATAAAGGGTGATGGAAAGGAATGATAATAACAGTGGCTCTGAATCCTCTTTATTTATTTAGGTAGAGTACCATTGTTTGAACCAGAATCATCCTATAGATGAGAAATGTGCAAGACATAGTGCAGCAATTTATTTCATGAACTCTGCTAAAGTCTTTCATTACATTTAGTTCTATACGTTGCCAAGATAAATGGGTGCATTTTAGAAGAAAAGTTTTAGCTTGTTTCCCCCCCCCCCCCCCCCAAAGACTATGCCCGGTCACTTCTTTATGTTTTGATGAAGTGTTTTAATTTCTACAAATTCTTATACACTGGTACAATCATGCCTGTCCTGTTGATCTTTTAATACTTAATTAGGTTGTTTACAGTGTCATACCACAACGTGTGTAATTCACTCAGAATTAACATTCCAGATTGATTCATCTTCTCATACATATCAGGGGTAGAACTGTATATTATTCATTAACATTAAAACAAAAAAGGTTTAAAATCATTTGCGGTGTTTACTCTCAATTGAAAAGTGTCAGAAAGATGTCTTATTGCCTACGATGCACGTATGGTCATCAGAGTAAGTCCACAGACTTTCACAGCTTGTTCTGCAAACAGCAGGTTGGTTCTTTGCTCCCACTGAGCTGGCTATAGTAGTGCATCTGATCTGAAGAATAAATACCCTGCACTGGACTCCCCACTTCCACGGGTGTGAAAAAGCAAGGCTGTAAAATTTCGACAACAATGCAACCCTGCAGCACGTACCCACTGAGGAGGTATTCAATAAAACCTGTGGATGAAGCCAGACTGATCTCCGACTGGTTTCAGCAGAGCCGCTGAGGAAGATAAAAGAATGAGTAGCAATAGGATTTGTTCAGAAGACACTTTGATGTTTGTTGCTCCTTTCTTCAGTGATAATAGTAATTTTCTAGTAGGCTTCTGTATTTCCCAAGACTAGATTTATACATTCAATAACAAAATATAAAAGTAATAATTAAAGATGGAGGGTTTATTGAAATGGATTAATATTACTACATTTTAAGTATAACATAGTTACATTTAGGTACATCTCAGTTTCATTCTTCCATATCTCTGTATTTCAATAATATGTTAACCAGGTAGTTGTTTGTAGTGTGCCTCACCTTTATCTTTTTGTTCTTTAATGTACAGATGAATACTTGTATGCTGGAACCGCATCTGATTTTCTGGGCAAAGACACAACTTTCACTCGTTCTCTCGGCCCCCCGAATGATCGCCATTACATAAGGACGGACATCTCTGAACATTATTGGATCAATGGTACATCTTTAAAACTGTATTCTTGTTTTCTGTTTTTTGTAATTAGAACATCATGGTACTGGAAAGATTTTGTGCCAGCTGTGCGCTCAGAGAGGTATAACTCAGTCAGGGCTGCGCAGGTGTCCGATTTGAATCCAAGCAGCGTCAGTGTTTTTCCAATATTGATTTCTTGCCATTTTGTTCTGTAAACAGACACAGCAGTGAACACCCTTTCCACTGAACCAGAAACTCCCTCTGCCTCACTTATGCATGGTGGGAGGGGGGGAGGGTTGCAGTTTATTTTCTTCTTAAGCCAAAATGAAATCCAGTTATTTATGAAGTGCAAAGAAGCAGAAAAAGATCCTCACCACACATCCTTGATTTTCATTGTTTTTCCAAAGTCTAACTCAATCAATTATTTGTATTATGCTCCAAATTTTGAAGCATATTTTCCAAATGTGTAGTAATGCCAAGTATAATGTTGTTATCTTTTGAGTCGAGGATACTACCCAAAGCTGCCTATTGGCCACTGTGCGCCCGCACTGCATTGTCAGACTCTTTTTGCTGGAAGCCAAGAGGCTCCCACACAACCTTTTCTGGCTTTTAAGTAATATCTTCTTTCACAGATAACCAGGGTTACATTCCCAGTTTATTTATGTTTTCCCACTTTCCATGTCTCTTCCAAAGCATTTTAGAAAGCTCTAACAAATATCACTAACAAAACCTTGTTTGTGCTCAAAAATTTACTTTACCTCCTTAATTGAAATGCTCCCCTGTGAATGGTAGGTTTTTCTAGAATATGATATCATGTCCATAAAATAGACCAAGTTGTCTATGTGTCTTTTGTTTTTGTTTTCTTAACTGTTGACTGCAGTTCTGAGCAGCTGACTCATGCCATTTACTGTACATTTGAAGAGTTCAGATATAAGGCTCAGTTTTCCACTGTGAGACTCTTCATTGTAGAGTGGCCAGTTGACCTGTAGTGTAAAATAAGGGCCAATAATAATACAGAAAATATGTAAAAACAAATGTATAATATTATCTTATATACTGCTCATATACTGATCTAATTTAGATGCAACAGAACAGACTGATTTAACTGCTTGCCTACTGTAGTCAGCAACATGTAATTGCACTTTCATTCAATCCACCTTTCTCAACTTGCCTTCACTTTGTGCTCAATGGTAAACTTGTGTCTTTTTTTTGTTTTGTTTGTTTTACCAGAGGCAAAGTTCATTGCAGCCCACCCTGTTGCGGACACCTACAACCCGGATGATGATAAGATTTACTTCTTCTTTCGAGAGGCTTCCAGAGAGGGTATCCCGAGTGATAAAAGTGTCTTCTCCAGAGTTGCTAGAGTCTGTAAGGTGAGACTGGAACATGAACTCAGTTTTGCATCGTTTTATCACACACACAATGACATAATGTTTTCTTATTTATGTTGAATTGACAGCTTTGATGATACCCAATGAGGCGGAACCGTAGTCCTGCACGTCACATCGAGTAAATATTTAAAATCCCCTGGGAAGCGATCTGCCTGGTTCTGTTTTTCTTTTAAATATCGGAGGACTCTCCAACAGTGTCAGTCAGAGTTGCATAATCACAGCGATGGAGTGAATCTGATACCTTGTGTTTGTTACTGATCTCCATGAACACCAACATGCACTTTCTGTGTCTGCACAGGATTCTAATTATAACTGTTCACAGTATGTTGAATTTCACTAAAACCGATTATACTGCTCTGGATAACTCCTCCGCACTAATCCTGCATGAAGGACTATGAATTTGCCACAAAACTTCAGATTGTATATATACAGTGGGGGAAAAAATATTTGATCCCCTGCTGATTTTGTAAGTTTGCCCACTGACAAAGAAATGATCAGTGTATAATTTTAATGGTAGGTGTATTTTAACAGTGAGAGACAGAATAACAACAAAAAAATCCAGAAAAATGCATTTCAAAAAAGTTATAAATTGATTTGCATGTTAATGAGGGAAATAAGTATTTGACCCCTTCAACTTAGTACTTGGTGGAAAAACCCTTGCTGGCAATCACAGAGGTCAGACGTTTCTTGTAGTTGGCCACCAGGTTTGCACACATCTCAGGAGGGATTTTGTCCCACTCCTCTTTGCAGATCCTCTCCAAGTCATTAAGGTTTCGAGGCTGATGTTTGGCAACTCGAACCTTCAGCTCCCTCCACAGATTTTCTATGGGATTAAGGTCTGGAGACTGGCTAGGCCACTCCAGGACCTTAATGTGCTTCTTCTTGAGCCACTCCTTTGTTGCCTTGGCTGTGTGTTTTGGGTCATTGTCATGCTGGAATACCACCCACGACCCATTTTCAATGCCCTGGCTGAGGGAAGGAGGTTCTCACCCAAGATTTGACGGTACATGGCCCCGTCATCGTCCCTTTGATGCGGTGCAGTTGTCCTGTCCCCTTAGCAGAAAAACACCCCCAAAGCATAATGTTTCCACCTCCATGTTTGACGGTGGGGATGGTGTTCTTGGGGTCATTCCTCCTCCTCCAAACACAGCGAGTTGAGATGATGCCAAAGAGCTTGATTTTGGTCTCATCTGACCACAACACTTTCACCCAGTTCTCCTCTGAATCATTCAGATGTTCATTGGCAAACTTCAGACGGGCCTGTACATGTGCTTTCTTGAGCAGGGGGACCTTGCGGACGCTGCAGGATTTCAGTCCTTCACGGCATAGTGTGTTACCAATTGTTTTCTTGGTGACTATGGTCCCAGCTGCATGGGGATCATTAACAAGATCCTCCCGTGTAGTTCTGAGCTGATTCCTCACCGTTCTCATGATCATTGAAACTCCACGAGGTGAGATCTTGCATGGAGCCCCAGACCGAGGGAGACTGACAGTTATTTTGTGTTTCTTCCATTTGCGAATAATCGCACCAACTGTTGTCACCTTCTCACCAAGCTGCTTGGCGATGGTCTTGTAGCCCATTCCAGCCTTGTGTAGGTCTACAGTCTTGTCCCTGACATCCTTGGACAGCTCTTTGGTCTTGGCCCTGGTGGAGAGTTTGGAATCTGATTGATTGATTGCTTCTGTGGACAGGTGTCTTTTATACAGGTAACGAGCTCCCTTTAAGAGAGTGCTCCTAATCTCAGCTCATTACCTGTATAAAAGACACCTGGGAGCCAGAAATCTTGCTGTTTGATAGGGGATCAAATACTTATTTCCCTCATTAACATGCAAATCAATTTATAACTTTTTTGAAATGCATTTATATATATATATGATGTGGGACAGTACCCTGTCTAGATGCCAAATATATTCTCTTTGAATTGCTGTTGCAGCAAGATTGAGTAAATCATGTGCAGTTTGCAGCTCTGTGTGTTGCTCTGGATAGGCCAGGTTCAGTACTGTGCCTGTGTAGCTGATTTTTAGAAAAACATTTTCATTCAAGGCCATATAAAGAACAAACAACAAAGGAGTCTGTGATAAAGTTTGGGGTACCTTACTGACCTCATTGACGTCAGTGTAGTTGCTCAGCAGCCAAGGCAGTAATTCTATATATGATAGTATGTTCTTTAGAAAAACTTCAGATAAGTCTTTCTGACTCAGCTCTTCGGTTTAGATGAATAAACTTCTGTGGTATGATTCCAATTAAATTGGGTCCTTGTCCACTATCTATTGTCCATCTATTGAGGGAATAAATGCCTCCTTAGAGTAGATTTTCTTTCTACACTGCCATTACTTCCAAATGTGCTGCATCCACTTTTTACTCTTTTTTAAATTTCTTCCATAAGATCTCCATCTGCACTGATTTGTTGTCCAAGGTAGACTTAACTGTTGACGTCTTGAAATATCTTTCTGTCTACTTCAATTGTCTTAGCTATTGAACATAACTTTGGTTTTACTCAAGTTCAATTTGAGGACAGTTTTCATACATGTATCTGAGAGTTCCTGAACTTGAAGCTGCGGGTGTTCAGGTGTTTTTGCAAAAATGGTGATAATATTGACACATTGTTTCAGTTTCATCTTGATTCCTTTTACTTCCCAGTTCAAAGTCTTGAAAACTTATTTAAATGTTGCTGTGAAGGGTTGATGTGTTAATACTTCTGTAAATACTTAGTCTATTGGGAAGTAGAATAATGGGCCTTCTTCAATCTTTATTCATCAACATGGAGGACTGGTTCCAAACCATAGACATTCCAATTATTTGACTACTTATAAACTCACAATTTGTTTTATTTCAGAATGATGTAGGAGGTCTCAGGAGCCTAACTAACAAGTGGACAACATTTCTGAAAGCTAGACTGGTTTGCTCCATTCCTGGATCTGACGGTGTTGATACCCACTTTGATGAATTGCGTAAGTGAGGCTCGTGATCAACCATTTTATTTTTGGCTGCAGCTGGAATAAATATAATATCTGTTTATCTGTTTTATTTTTTATTTTAGAGGACATTTTCCTGCTTTCCACAAAAGATGATAGAAACCCAGTCGTGTATGGCGTCTTTACAACAACAAGGTACAAACTCATCCCGCCAATTCCACTTTGGAGTCCAAAGCTAAAGAGACACACATTCTTATGTCATGTAAACATTTGTACTGACTTTGTGTATGTTTTGCAAAAGAATAATAATATTATTTCAGTTATTCATTCAGTTATAGTTTTGTGTAATTGCATTCACTCGTATTGTATTGTATTACTGTAGTTTATCATTTATAGTACTATGGAAATTGATCTGTATTTATAATTGACTAAAAGCCAACATCTTTCAGTTCAATATTTAAAGGCTCTGCAGTCTGTGTGTACAGTATGGCGGATATTCGTGCCGTCTTCAATGGACCGTATGCTCATAAAGACGGGCCGGACCATCGCTGGGTTGAGTATGAGGGGAAGATACCGTATCCACGACCGGGCACAGTAAGTATATGACAGTGGCATCTGCAGTGGAAACAGTTAAAATAGATACTGGCAGGACGTGCAAATCAAGCTGAAGGGATACAGTCATTTCCCCTGATTTACTGGAAAAAGTATCCACTTTGCAAGAAGGGTGTCTGATTGAATTCATGTTATCAAACTGAGCCTGTGGTTTGACACATTTCACTTTAGCTTTCTTGGGCGTGCAAAAAATGGCTAGGTAGAGAACTCAGGGTCAGGCACTGGCAAATAGGAAATGAATAGTGCTGACTCTGAATGTAGCTTCAATACAAATATTCTGTTTATTTTAGTGAGGAAATTCCTGTATCTTCAAAGGTTTTTCTTGACACAAAAATGAAAGTAAAATAGACACATTTTTACAAAGACTTTGCTTTGAATGCTGTGTGGAACACACTTTTTAGGTGAAAACAATCCTTGCTCTTAAAATGACAAACATTATTGTCCAAAGGCACTATTTCAAACTTGAAGGTAATGATTGTGTGCGGTGCATTAGAGAACCTGTCGACACTGATCCTTATCATAGTTTCAAAATGTTTGGTGTTGACAGCATTGTGTCGGCCGTTTTTCAGGACCGATTCTACAGACAAATGTTAATTTAGGGCCGGATTAAATCAAAACTTTGACCCACCCGCTTATAGCAAACTACAAACATGTACATCATAGCGGTTACATTTATGATTAGAAGAAAGTGGCATCTAACTGAAAATGAAGCCACAACTGAGTACAGTTCTTTAGTTTTCTATTAGTGGGTGTGTCAAAGTTTTGATTTAATCCCAGCCTTAGTTTGAACAATAACCAAAAGGCTCTGCTTTAATTTGTTGGTAGCCAATAACAATTTGTACATGTTGACAACAATGTCAACAACCTTGAAATACAAGATACTGTATCTAAAAGGTTTTGTACAGCTTTTAAGTGGTTAATATTGTAAACCTTGATCAGTAAACAATATAATAGAAGGACTACATTTGCTTTAAAATATACATGATGAAAATGAATGATTCATACTATTTTAAATGATTTAAAACCGTAAGAAAATTCAAACCAATCTATTGAATTGAATTTGCTTTACTCATTCCCCCATTACAAGTAAAGGCTGGGTTATTTCCATTCAATTGACAATTTTTTAAACCACCAAAGCAAATTACAAAGTCTTTATCAGATAAAAATTAAGATGCTTGACTTTTTCCAAGAGACTGACAGATAACATTTTTGCTCCATTACATATAATGGATATCAACAATCCATTAAGCTATACCCTTTTATGATTATTTGTATCTTAGATGTCTTTACCCAGACATATATAACTCTGTATTATATGTTATTTATTATTTGATTCTACATGTAATCTCTTGATTGGAAAATTATCTGTTGCAAATATATCTAACACTTTTGAAATGGCATAAATTGTATCCACTAAATTAATGCCTTTGCAAACAAGGTCGTTTATAAAGGTTTATACAGCATTGTACTGCCATTCAGTTGGAAGCTGCTGAGAAATAGAGCAGTGGTCTGATATGGACAGCTTGCTGTGAGGTACTGATATAATGGATGGTGTTGCAACAAGTTATGTTTATATGTGAAATAATAAACACGGGTCATTCCTTGGTATTGATATGGTGCCGTTATAATTAGTCTTTCGTTATCACAATCACAAATGTGTATTGTACAACATTATAAATGAAGTGCTCATATTTACGTAACAAATTATAACACTCAAACTTTAAATATGTTTAGGGGAGCTTTCAAGTCATTCTCTGGAATTTCAACAAGCTGTCCGACATACATTAGGGGGTTGACTGTGTAAATATTCATTGTGAAAATAATCAGCTTGCTGGCTGTCCCCTAAGAATTGCTTGTTTGAAGTTTTGTTATAGCTGCATTTTTCTATGTTGCCACTAGAGGGAAACATTTACTTCGTTTTTAGTTGTTTTATTAAAGCTAACTTTATGAGACATGCTTTGCCAGAATACTTTAGGGGTGTTTGTTCTCTTAAAATGTATGTTTATTATATGCTATGAGTATAATGTGGTCAAATATGCAATATGACTATGATATGTTGTTGTTCTTAGGTTTGTCTTACTTTTCCCCGATTTTCTTAAATGAAAACCAAATTTCTGCTCTTGATGTGTATAACAGAAGTTTTGTCTTGTAATTATTTATATTAGTATTAGTAGTAATAGTAATGTTGTTGTTATTGTCTGTTGCAATATGTATAAACAGTGACATTAGTGATTAGTTACATATTTTTTTCCCTTTCTGTGCAACAGTGTCCAAGTAAGACGTATGATCCCCAAATAAAGACAACAAAAGACTTTCCTGATGATGTCATCAGCTTCATTAAATACCACCCCATGATGTTTAAACCGGTTTACCCGATCACTGGAGAGCCTGTGTTCATAAGGACGAATGTGGATTATAGGCTGACCCAGATTGTGGTGGATCGTGTTGTTGCAGAAGATGGAAAATACGCCGTCATGTTTTTGGGGACAGGTACGTCTTCCATATTGAGTGTCACAACAACACACAGCGCACAGAGCAACTCCATTTGCTGCCTTGAAGGATGAATAACACACAATTCCTTGAGCATTGTTTGAATCGTATTCTTTATCAAATACGTAGTTGTGCTGCTGTAATTTAAAAAAATTATTTTCATATATGGCTACAATTAGTAATTCTATTTTTTCATTACATACATGTCGGCGAAATAATCCTACAGGGTAATGCCTTTAATACCCATTTCCTGTTATTTATATACAATAAATCTTCATGTAAATTCAAAGTGTTTAAATCTCCTGAGGTGCAGTTTGCTCATTTCTGACTACAGATGGCACTATAGGCTACACTATGATTTGAGATCAGCAAATATGTAAGAAACGTATCTTTATCGCTTTACTTCATATATTTTGAAACTGATCTCCAGTGTTTGTTTGTGTAGCATTGTTATTGAGGTAGAGGCATTGGTATGTATCAGGATTTTCATTAAAAGCTATAATTACATTGCTGTTGGTGTACAATATAATCTTCGGCTCTGCCCCATTTTCATAACTCACTCATGTTTTCAACACTTGGCAAATGTTTTTTTATAAGAGGAAAAAAGGGAATACCAGTTCTGGGCTGCTGCCAGAAAAATGCTTTTGTCAAGAAATAAAAACATATGTATAGAAATAACCAGTGATGAAATACATAAACCTTTGGGAGAACTGTTATTTATGTCTTTCTCAGAATTAAAGCAGTAATGCTATTTGTCAAAATCGAAAACAATATTGCTTTGTTCCTTAACATCAAACAAAATTGAGTATTCCTCTGAAATTCACATGGATGTAATGTAAATAATACCGCTTATGAACTCAAACACGCTAATGCAAAGGAATGTCTTAAATGTCTACAAAAATATAAAATAAAAATTCTAAGAAAGGAGAAATGTAAACAGCCGCACAGAATGTCAGAAATAGTGAAATTCAGTTTTAATCAAACTAGACTATAAAACAATAGTTCTATTAATAAGAAGAAAGTAATTTGGGACAATTAGGATTAATAAATTCATTCAAAAATAAAAATTCATACAGTATATGATTGTCTGCTAGGCTGATAATTACTTTCTCTGTTCTGTACTTCTTAGATGCAGGGACTGTGTTAAAAGTTGTGAGCATAACACAAGAGAACTGGCTCACAGAAGAGGTTGTCCTGGAAGAACTGCAGGTGTTTAAGGTAAGACAGAAGACAACAGGAATAAAATGGCACCATTAAATCAGTCCGGAACAAAAACAACCATTTTAAACAGGGTAGTCACAGTATCATAGCCTTTGTGTCGTTGTTCAGGAAACGGGCAAGAACAGGCATATTCAGGAGTTGAATTAATTCATCAAAACCTTGACAGATATATAAGCAAGACAACGTCTGGAATCTCCGGAACACTTCGACGTGCTTCTTGACAGTTACATTCGCACGAGAAAAGTCAGAAGCTCACTCGCCACCAATTGACACATCAAACAGAAGGAACGTATTAATGCCCTATCTAAATACAGAACAAATATTCCCAGAACAGCTCCTGCCAGGTCAGGAGAGCAAAACTAATCAACACCTTTGCCTTACTATAGAGAAGCCATTGAGAGGAGTACATCTTGTGGAGTCGTCTCTCTCGCTCTCTCGAATTCAAGCGTAGTTTCCTCTTCTCTCTTCGGCCAAGCCTTTGAGTCAGTACACTTATTGCTTATCTGCAGTTTCATCTGGATTTAATTTAGCTTGACTAAACACAAAGCTGAAAAAGCACAATCTGGTTTAGATTCCCCTAATACATGAAACAAAACAATAAAATATAATTGTTATTATTATAAAAAACGACTTTGTAGATTGATTGTAGATAGTGATATAATAAATAAATAAATACATACATATATATGCAGTTTCTGTGACGCCTTTAAAAACAAATGGAGTATTGTTAAAAGAATCGCATACCTTTCAATCTATATCCCACTATGTACACTGCTTTGAAGTAGATTTATATTTTAATAGGACATACAAGGTCTTTAAGGAGGATATACATAATATAAAAGTATAATATGGGGGTGACATTTATCTACCTACATTTATCAAGAATTTGTATTTTTTATTGTAGGTTCCTTCACCCATTCTGACTATGGAGATATCCTCCAAACAGGTAAGAACATTAATTTATGTATTTCTGATTTATTTTCTAAGGTGCAGCATACAGACTAATCTTATAAACAATTAAACAATTGAAATATTGGATCACAGTCTATTTTTCCAGCAGGTAAACAAATGAAATGCATGAATGCTCTATTCATGAACAAAACATAACAAAACTTAAAACTGAAAATCTGGAGCCACCCTTAAACATTAAACAAAGTGGTACCTTCATGAGCGGGTTAGGGTAAAAATGCAAACATTACGAGGCTGGGCCGAGGCTGTACCAGTATGAAACGGACACCTGAGCTCAAAGGCGTTCAGGGCAATACTCTCAGGTCTGTCAAAGAGCAGTGTGATGGGTGTTTAAAATGTACTGGATGAGAAGTTTCCCCACACCTACATGTCTTCACAATGAATAAGTTCAATTAAAGGTCAGTAGCTGTAGTAACTATCATCCAATAAGCGGTACAATATACAAATTATACAACAATATTATATATAACAATATTTCAAATGCCTTGGATTCATTAAGTGCCCCTAATTGTACTTTTTGTGTTGTTTATTTTGCAGCAGCAGTTATATATCGGTTCCAGGGATGGGCTGGTTCAAGTCTCGCTTCACAGATGTCACATTTACGGGAAGGTCTGCGCTGAATGCTGTCTTGCAAGGGATCCGTATTGTGCATGGGATGGATATTCATGTTCGAGATATGTCCCGGCTTCTAAAAGGTAGAGTTGGACGGCCTCATTCGAAAAAAAAAAAAAAAAAGACTAAGAAACCTGCCAGCGGCTCAGTTCGTATTACTCCCTAATTTCAGTTTCACTATCAGTTCATTATTCTTTCAAAGAACAGAATTGTAAACAGAGTCCCGGATTCATCTTCTGAACTGGCTGCTCGTTCCAAAAGAATCCTGTTTGTAGTGTCGCCAGATGTATATTGTCAGTTTCTGAATTAATTTATTTGAAGAGCTGCAGTAATCGAGTATAATGTTACGCAGGTGGATTAATGTCACAGGACGTAAAACTTTATACTTCACTCTGAGAGATCAGTCTTCCCTTGGGCAAGTTTTCCAGGTTTTGTGGTTTTATTTGGAAGTTCTCAGTGCCAGAGAGCAAGAGAGAGTAATACCATAATTATTTTTTTTATTCATGAGGAGTGTGTAGTCAGAACATTATGTTTGAATATTTGAATTAAACAATTTCTTTCATACATTTGTGACATTTTTCCAATAAAAGGAAACAATCAAAATATCATTACACATATTCAACATGAAAACATACATTTGTAACTAGGGGTATAGATAGATTAAGTCTGACAGTATTTCTTGAATTGATTCCTCAGAAGAGCAAGAAGACAAGATATAAAACATGGTGATCCTTCAAGCCAGTGTTGGGACATAGAGGATAGTAAGTATTTTTGTTGTCTCTGAATAAAAAAACACTGAATAAATGTCAGAATTATATATTGCAGAAAAAAAGTGTTGTATATATTTCAACATATATAATTGTACTGTGTAAGTATTTTAAATACATTTAATAAATAAATCAATAGATAATAAATACATAAAATCTGTACTGTGTATTTGACATGCCTTTTTGATAACCAAAATGTACTATGTGTTGAACCATATCATTTATGTAAAATACTTTTTTTTTGTTTCCTTTCCTGTCCTTTCCTTTCCTTCCCCTCAGCTTTGGCTAATGAACAAGCTGAAGAAAAGATCATGTTTGGTGTTGAACATAATTCAACCTTCCTGGAATGTATCCCAAAGTCTCAGCAGGCATCCATCAGGTGGTTTCTGCAGAGGTCTGGGACTGACTTTCGGGAAGAGGTAAAGCTTCATTTAAAATTATAATTTTTCATCCCACAATGCACACTTTGCATTCATGGAAGTCAATGGAGTTCAAAAGCAAAGTTCACAAGAAAAGAACCCCCCCTCTCGTCCTCAGATGCACAAGTATAAATCCGAATGACAGAGTTCCCTTTCCAGCGTCCATTGTTTCAGATTCCTCCACCACCCAAATCACAGCCATTGCTGGAGGGTCACAAATCACAAGAGTCCTGGCTCAATTCTCCCAGTTCGAGGTTCGATTTTCTCATCGTCACAGATGTCATTCCCTCAGACAAACGATATTTGCAATTGCCAGTCTACTCCAACAATACAAGGTTATCTGAAGCTCCAATGTTATTGCCCGCTCAAATTTGAGTTCTTATGTTCAATTGCACAAAGTCTGTTTAAAAAGATTAAAATTGATTTTGGTTTTCATGAAAAGGCTGTGGATTTAAGACCTATTATTGGGAGTTAGTGTGTTTGTGTTTATGTGTGTGTGTGACCTCCTATCTCTCATCCTTTGATGGAGTATGGGGCATTGTACAACTTCTGTCTAGTGTAGTGCTACTTTACGATCTATAAGCATTTACTGTCAGGTAGAGGTGGAGCAGAACAGTACAGTGGTGCTGAGAGCGTGATGCATGGTTGTGGCATTATATTTCCACAATAGGTTACTGCAGAGCGCTGGATTCTTTGTGTGAAGTTCCTCAAGAATGCTCTGCTGGTGGTTCTTCATCCCGAGTCAGGGATAGATTATAGACTGCACCCCCACTAAGAAACAGACAAACAGCTATTGTAAAATGAGCCCAGAAATAAAATAAAATAAATGTTGATTTGGATCAGGACAAGGCGCCACATGCCACTCTGAAAGGAATTTACACATTCTAATGTATCACTTAAAAAAAATATATATATATATATATATATTAACATAAAGAATATTTGTCTGCTTTTGGAGGATTTCATTTTATTTTGGCAGGGCACCATAGTATTGAACTGTCCACATGCTGTGAGTAATAACACATAACTCATCGCAGGATTACAAAGCCTCACCTGGATGTTTAGGTTTATAATTACAAGGTTTGCATGTAGCTAAGGGGAGCCAAACTGGGATCTGTTTGTTCCAACGGTTGGCTCTGAGCCACTTGAATAATATTCTTAAACAAGGGGATTTCTGAATCTATGACCTGCACAGGGGGCTGCTGGGAGATTCCTACCCTTCTAGTCCAAATTCTTGGTTGGTTTAGCCATTGGATTTAAAGCCCTGCAGCCTCTGTTTGTGCAATATATATATATATATATATATATATGGCTTGAAATATAGTTAGTTCAGTGCTTAAAGACAGATTAGATACGTGTAAATATATCCTTAAAATGTTATTATAACACATTTATAACAATGAAAACAATGTATACTTCTGGTGAGGCCTATCATTATTTAATTAGTTAAGAGCATTTGTTGCAGCCAATAATATTTCATATTAAAACATTAAACATTAGTCCTTCTTTGAAAGACAAGAATCAGCACATAAAGCTAATCTATTTTAATGATCCACAAGCTTCTAGTGCTTTATATTGAATCTGATGTCTTTTAAAAGTGTGCTCTCCTGTTTGGATAGTGCTACTGCTACTGAAATCTTATAGAATGTAAGAGTCTGTGTATAAATATAGTCTATACTGAGATAGTATTCTCCATTAATATTGTACTTGCAGTCGTCACTTTGATATGCATGTAAAACAGCAGCTTGAAACATATTATTTATATTTATTAACATTTAATGTGCCTCTATTTATGAAACAGACATGCAATGTTAAAAAGCAACACCCGATAAATCAGTTTTGCTTTTGAGAAGTACCATACAAATGTGCAAAAGCTGAAAAGTAAAATAAAATATTTGATCAAGTGTATCTTACATTTTTTTTTTAAAAGTAAAGGTTTTTCTCTGTTTGAAAAGAGCATGCATAAGAGGTAATTCAATGCTTGGTTATTATTTCACATTCTACTTTACTTGAACTCATTATTGGTTTTATCTGGCAATTGGACACTTTAGTGTTCTTTGTTTCATAAAGAGGTGATGAATGACTGGTACCAGAAACAGCCTTTTGGAAAATTCTTCAGCCACATGGAAAACGATTCGCAAGAACTGCTCGCTGAACTCCATTATGACATACATCCCCAAAATGGGTTGACAAAGATGAGCTTAGTCAGCAGATCTAGTGTCACCATTATACTACTTCTTTTCAAAGAATGCAAACATAAAGACAGGTGCTGAAACTTCAAAAGGCAGAACGTTTTATTATTCTCCAAAGTCGAAAGCATATCCCCAACAATCGGGATATAGTGGAGTTGACCATGTGTTTGTATTTAAAGTCACACTTGCAGTTTAAGTTACATTTACTGCTGGCCGGAAGACAGAATAGGTATGAAGTTGTGTAAAGCTGTTCATGATGACCTACACTTACCTTCACCTTTGCTGTTTTATATCATGTTAAAAATATCGCAGCACGAAGTCACAGACCTGTGTCTGAATGTTTCCTGTAAATTAAGCTTTCGAGTAACCTTCATGAAGAAGAAAAACAAGACTCTTACTGGAGGTTATGTTACATGAACTCCAACACAGCGTGATACTTTACAGTAAGGGGTTTAGCATTCATTCAGTGTTTCTGTGTTCATTGGCTAACAAGCTATTATAAACTAATTTGAATACAAAGAAGGTGAAACAAGGTTCTGAGAGAATTCCCCTTAAATGGTGCATTGCCAGCAGATCCTTTTCTGTGCTTTAACAAAGTGGCATCAACATCAGAAAAGAAAACAAAGAAGACTCGGGGAAAAATATGTAGCAGATTGTGGCAATTGTGCTTTTGCCCAGTGCATCAGCATGTTCACACATTGGAAATCACGGTCTGTTAAGATGTTTGCTCATTTTAGTTTAATTTGTATCTCATTCGATTATAATTGGTGAAAATCTGATCTATAGTGATTGTCTTCTTTAAAATATCGGATTATTTGATTACAGATCTCCAATGTTGTCCACGACTGTAAAATATATCTGGTTTTACTAGTCGGACTGCATAATTGGTTTCAATATTACTACCTTACCTTACAGGGTTTTGCCTTAAGACTTATGCTGACTCAGACATGGTATCACTTTATGAAATGACCACATATTCTTATCAATCTTCTCCCTGAAACATTATATTGAAAAACCCTGTGCTTTTAATGACTTGTCTTCTACAGTAATGCTTCCTGTATTGGAATTAATGTTTCCATGCCTGCGACATAAGAGATGTTGTAGACGCACTTGTGGATGACCAGTCATGCATGATTTATAGCCGCAGGCCTTAACTGCTTCCTTTATGTAACAGTGTTGCGCTTTTTACCAAGCCAAAAGTTGTCATTGTTATTGATTGTTGCATTAATTAATAGCAACTCAATCTCATACTGTTGGGATCAGTGCTTCCACAGAGCATAGTTGTGATTTAGTGGAAAGTCATATGGAATTGGACAGAGGGGATTTCATGGAGTTGTAATACACTGAATATATAGCCAGTATGGTGTAATTTCCTGAAATGGTGGTTCCTATTAGAAACATAAAAGAGTGCTTTCTGTTATCTGGTATTATGTGTGTGTGTGTGTGTGTGCGTGTGTGTGTGTGTGTGTAATAGTGACACTGAAAAGCTAGTATACAGACTGCATTATGCATATACCTTCTAAACGACACACACTGGGACCTGAATTATTCTTAGAAAATAATGAATGTTGCAAAAAATTAATCTACTTTTTTATGATTTAAATGTGTGATATTCTTCATGTAAAGCTCTTGAACAGTCAAGTTATTCAACCTATCTAACCGGGATTGACTAGGACCCATTTGAACGGTTTAGCATTCACGACACATTGCCTGAGTGATGGCTGCAGGGCCTCCCATGCATTACAGCAATTACAGCATTACTTTCGTTAAGCAAGGGGAGGGGAGGGGACCGGCAGTCCACGTCGGAAGCTGTTGGCTCAGTAGGGTGTCTCCTGCCTGTCACCTATCAGGTCTTGGCACGAGGTCCTAATCTGCCTCTCAATACGCGATGGGAGGAGACGGGATCTTTTGCTGGAATTCATGTTGTCAGTGGTTAATTCTGCCGTTTCAGACGCTATGAAAGACCCTTTTCCGTTGTGTTAAAATATGCACAACAGCGCCTACACATTTCTCATGCCTTCCAGATGCCTCACACAACAATCACATGTATAGAACAATCCTGTTTTGCCTACCTAAGCCTTGTAGTACACGATTATGACATGGATCTCAAGCGCGAGTTCCTTCACATAATTTTTCATGGAGTAATGCTTCCTCACCTCCCCGGTATTTGGATAGTATTTACCATTGTGTGGACAACCTCCCCAGGGCCAGCAGAGGGAACCCACACTCATAAGAGCTGGAGAATGTGTTGGCTGCCATTAAATGGGTAATATATTGGCCTTAATTAGGAACATACCTGCTCCTTGCAGCACGAGAACTGTTTGACCTGCTGGGTGTACTGCTCAGTTTATAGAGCTCTAATATGTTTGTAAGATTTATGTAAAGGCAGGACTGACCTTTATCTGGGGCGTCGTTCCCGTGAATGAAGTTCTAATATTCACTTCCACATGTGAACAAATACATTGCTCCTTTTTTCATTAAACCGTGATTTATAATTGTCGATGTCAACATTACTGTACTGGAAAGATTATATGGTTGCAAAGGGGTACTATATATGCAATGGTTTATTCATTTCTTCTTGGCATGCTTACATCCTAAGCCTTTGTGCTTTAGTCACAGATGCCTCGTATTTAAGTGGAAGGCTGTCTCTTCGCCAAGTGGATGTACCCAGGGAACAGAGACTTCAAAGTTGTTCCACAGAAGTGTGCTGCATATTGGCATACAGCAGCCATTTTAGAAATCTACGGCCTCTGTGAAGAATACCAGATTGCTATCGGGCAAGGGGAGGAGAGCAGGGCAATGTGGACACAATGTCTCAGTAGTTGGTAATTAAAAAAAATACTCAGTGGGTATTCCAAATTGTTTATAATTGCTTCCGTATGTACCACTTGCATTCAGTGAAAACAATAGATGTAAACAGAGACCAGAACATAAATTGCAAGCTGGAATTTTTATGAATGGATGCCTCCCTACCAGCCCAGTATATATAAACATATATTATCCAGTTTAGAAGGCATGCATGTAAACATTTGTAAAGATTTTTGGGCATACATCCTCAATGGTATCAAATCAAACAATAATACAGATATTTAAAACTATGAAGACACGAGGAGTTAAAGTAATGCAATGTTATTTGGTTTTGCTGACTGGTAAATACATCCTACCATTTATTTTCTTGTTTTATTTGTGTCTCATTCATTTAGTCATTTGTTGCAGTATGCATTTCTTAACTCTTTGAATTCTACTTAAATTAACCCGTGAAAGCATGAACTAACCCCTTTATGTTAATAAGAACACTGATATTGTGAGCAAAGTATTATTCTGTTGATCAAAGTATAACGAATAGTCTCACTATGTAATGCAATGCAAGTAAAACCCATGATCTGTTCCAGATAAATAATTAGATGTTTTCTCAAAGATTAAAAGCAAATTAATTGTCACGTTTGATTAGTACTGGCTAATTAAGACAAGATGGGGAATATAGGCTACAGACACACATATGTAGTTTTCCACTTACTCATGCTCAGTAAATGCTGTATCTCATAAAAGGCAAAGGCTGTGAAAACCATCTTTATATGCCTTCAATATGTAGGTTTGGCCAACTCTGGTGTGCGCCCCTTTAATAGGTCAATTTAAATCATTCATAACTATGGAAAAACATGAAATTGTATTATAAAGATCATAACGTCCAATGAAAATGAGAAGGATCTGACCTTCATGATGGCTAGGGCTGGCAAACATTGAGTCTGGAGGTGCCAAGTTCTTATTTGTTTGATTAATCCTTAAACGGTAGGGTCTGGTCAAAATCTATCATTTCTAAAAGTCCCATCTTGTCTATGATCTATTTTTCACCTCAGATGGTGAAGGGAAGTATGCTTTGAAGCTCCTTCTTCCCCCCTAAGCAGCTGTATTGTTTTAGCCCTGACAGAACCATGACACGTGATTCATTTGTAAAGAAGGAGCTATCTAAACAGCCCATTAAAGTAGTTCATAGGGAGCTGACCTTTACCTGATGCCATCACTTCGCTATCATCTGCCGTATGCCATCTTCATGTTACAGCATTCAGAGTGCTATGACAACCTTTGAACTCCTCAAAGCTGTTTGATGAGTTACCTCAATTTGTTTCTCGTTTAACCGTTCATTAACGCATTTAACCCATTTTATGTGTTGCTCCATATAAATTCTAAAACTCTTAATAAAATTAACAGGTACCATCTTCTACTTCTTAACCACTCCACCTCAGGAAAACAGAAGTATAAATACTGATTAAGAGCATAGCAAAGGCTAACAAGGCTAAGGTGTCACTATCATGAGTTTTGTTTTCTTCATGTTTAGGTAAAACCTGACGAAAGGGTGATGAACACCGATCTGGGTCTGCTGATTCGCTCTCTGCACAGAAGGGATTCAGGAACATATTACTGCACTGCCCAAGAGCACGCGTTCGCCCACACCATCCTCCGGCTGAATCTAAAAGTGATTGAAAACGGCCAAATGGAAATCAAGCAGGCCAAAGCAGAGGACCAGGAAGGGCGCAGTCGAGACAGCAGCGTAGATTCCCATCTGGCCTCCGAATCCCGCTACCGATACAAGGACTACCTCCGGCTTGTTAGCCACCCTCTCTTCACGCTGGACGAGTACTGTGAACAAATGTGGTACCGAGAGAAACGGCGACAGAAAAACAAAAGCTCGTCTGGGAAGTGGAAGCATATGCAGGAGTTAAAGAAGAGCAGAAACAGACGGCATCACACACAAGGCCACAAGCCTGAGTCCGCTGACACATAAAACCAATTCAGTAACAGGTATTCTCTTGAATTAGGCCAACACACAAAAGACACCATTGTACCGAGCAAGCATGTCAACAGCACCTTTTCAAATGTACGGCATAGTTGGCATGTCCAGGATCAAAAGGCCACTTGAAATACATTTCTTAAGTGCCCACTGATGTGTAAGGCCATGTCTTGCAATGCATCTCTGTTGAAATGTCACGACCAACATGCATTCATGTTGAATAAATGTAAATATTCAGGTTACTTGTACAGGAGAGCATACTTGCTTTAGGTAGATTATTATTAGTCAGACTTGGAAATCATACTGAGCTTCCAGTTATAACCAAAATGGTACATTTGGTTAAAGCAACAAAACATGTTATTGTTGCTGTTATTGTATAAAGACATTCCAGTATTTTATATAATGTAGTAAACATTTTCTTTAGGTTGTAAAAACACTTCAGTGAAAAGTACAGGACTTTCTTATGTGGGCTGTAAACTTAGGGGGGGGATTGGTTTGTAGCTTTAAGGCAGATTTTGTGTGTATGTTTCACACTGGCATATAGTTGGCACCTTATTTATCCACTGCCTATGGTATAAATAGATTTTAGAAGAAGAAAACGACGAAAAAGAAGGAAGAAAAGTATATTTATATTACCTTCAGTTGCAACTCTGAATAATATTTATTGTATAATATTCAGTACAGCACATGATATAGGTGAACGTAGCTAATGAATACTAGCTTAAATCAGGTAAAGGGAAGTGAGTTTTTAGCCACTGTCAATTCCATTCACCTCATATGACTCATATGAGAGGACCTTAGCTCTTGTGATGTTAATGTAAAATGTCAGAACCAGAGCTGTTCAGAACAACTAGTAAAGCCATTTTAGGTTGCGTTTCTCCCTCTGAGAAACCCTGCCTGTGTTAGATTATCATATTTCAGTGAGGAGGAACATAAAATCTCCCCTTTCGTGTTAAAGGGTTTATCTCTTGGTCATCTCAGAGTGAACCTGCCTGATTAACTGAAAAGCCCTTTAACACATTAGAATGTGGTTCTGGCATGTTCTTCTGCTAAATATGACAAAGAGATCATGCTGATTTATGCGTAAAAGTAGTGTGAGGTATATGTGACCTTAACTAAACTACAAGGGATGAAACAGGTTTCTGAAACATAGTAATGCCAATGGGATTGTCAGGATAATACTTTGTCTATAGCCCACGTATGTATAGAAATCTGGTGGGCACTCGATATTAAATACATGTAGACTGCTCTTAAAGAACTATCTCAAACATGTGTATCTGTGTTTTTATTCTAATGAATGCAAATATAAAATGTATATATTGTTAACATATGAATAAAATCGATAGCATGTGTCACTAAACGCCTGTAATGTTTCAGGTTATGAGATTAAAAAATGATGCAATTTGTGTTGAATGCCACTTTTAATAATAAAACATGTTGTTTTGGACATTAAAACAACAGAAAATTCACCTGAGACCCAACTGAACCCCACAGGCCTGAAAATAGAATAAGAATAACCACTGGCACGAAGAGGGGTTGGCTTTTATTGGTATGGGAACAATCGGATCTATGGACAAACCTTTTCAGATGTGGTTTGGGACAGTGAACTACTCACCCTAAATGCATAACACTGGACAGCCCTAAAACGCTGGATTTGTGATCTGAACTAAATTTGAACCAAGCCCATAAACAGAATGATAACCCTAAGGGCAAAAAGGGGCTTCTTAACTTTTCTTCCCAAGTCAAGTTTAAACGGATGGACATTTTGCCATGTTAAGTGGCTGAACCGCACTATGACAGGTCTGGTGGGTGTGTAAAACGTTTTGATCTGGAAAGATTTAATGGGGTCAGATGTTAACACAATTACCAAATGGTCAGGGTACGTCTGGCCTTTCAGACAGTACTGCTAAGTTGTCTTAATGCTTTATAACGTCTGGTGAAAAATATCTACATCTTGAAGTTAAATAACAAACATACGAATACATTTGTAAACGAAATCTGATTTGCTGTCCTTTATAATAATAATCATTTTAATTACAATACTACATACATTGAAATTAGCTTTCGAAGTCATGCTTTCATATGATATCTTAATCAAGAGCAGGCGCAGATAAATGACTTTGATTTCTATTTCTGCAGTTATCTCAAGCTAAATCATTTTACAATGCACTATGGGGAGGAGTTACAAGGGATTTGGTTTTAGCCAATGTTAGCTAACTTGCAAATACAGCCTCATTATAACTAGTAAGTTAATATTAATAGATGGATTAATGAATAAGACATACGATAACACAACAGTGCATTAAAAGCTTCACCAGCATCGGTGATGGCATGCCCCTTTACATTTCCTGTTTGGGATTTTCGTAGGCTTATCAAATTCATGCTTATCCATGGGAGAAAAAAAAAATGAATGTCAGAACTGAGTCTATATAAAGAGGACCACCCACGTACTGCGAGCTCAAAAACTTCTTGTCACAAATCAACTTAAGTCAACAATTTTTCTGAATGCATCAGGTATTTTACCTCAAAGTTTATCTTAAAATTGGTCCCCGTGCTCAAGTCCTTTGAAAATATAAATTGATATCTTTACATAAATCAATTCCTTAAGTAAGGCAGCCATCTGGTATTAAGCAAATAATAAAACTCAGTGCAGTCACATTACTCTGCATCAGTACGTGGAGATGGGAGATTCAAGACCTTCAGACTGTATCTGTCTGTCAGCATCACCTGTTCCCCATTTCCTTCGCAGATCAACTTAATATAATTAATGCATTCATTATATAGAATTTAATTAAAGTTCCAATAAAATCTCATCATACATATTTTATAATGAATTTTGTTCTCCTGTTTCTCCTCCCCCCTTTGCAGTCTTGGTATTCACTGCTACCCACATCCAACGAAAGACAGATCAGCATCTTCCAGTCCTGGAGTTGCTCTTTTGCACCCGGTGAACGTAATCAGCAGATGTTGCCAAGTTATGGAGCTGAGGGCTGAGCTCAACCTATGCAATCTCTACCTGGTCTTGCTGCTCACTTGGGAAGCTTGATGCACTTTTAACAGCTTTACTAAGAAGCTCCAGGTTATCATCTCGACAGGAAAGAAAATAAATAATATGTCCTGGCCTTTGTATAGTTTATGCTTTAGGGCTTAAACGTTTTAAAAGAAATGAAAAATAAAGAAAATGTATTAATTTCCTCAGTTTACATAAGTTTTGTTAAAGGAGAAAATACATACAGATAAGATTATTCAAAGAATGAGATGATGTCATTTACAAAGGCATGTCCATTTGGAGTATAAAAAAATAGTGAAAGCACTTATATAATTTACAAAGTCTTATTTTGCTCTTTTATGTTATAAGGACATGCAACACAAATATACGATTTACATACACAAAGAAAAGCACACAAAGCATCCACAGTATATTTTGTTTTGTCTCTTTCTTCTTTTTTTCTTTTCAAAGCTGTTGATAAATATTTCAGTGATACATTTAAAAGCTCTTGCTTGCACATTGTTTAT
Organism: Amia ocellicauda; assembly: GCF_036373705.1. Lineage (NCBI taxonomy): Eukaryota > Metazoa > Chordata > Actinopteri > Amiiformes > Amiidae > Amia > Amia ocellicauda. The sequence goes on along the minus strand of NC_089864.1, from coordinate 20,036,989 downwards.
TTATTGAACAATACAATTTTCCTGTTCCAAAAAAACAAAACGAAAAATAAAAACAGTTATCATTGCACAACATTTTTAAAAACTTTAATGCCAGGGGTTCAACATCTTGTTTCAGTCCTCCATCCTTTAGTATTTCTTTGATTTACACATGAAAACTGCAGAATGGTTTCACATTTGGTACTGACATTTATTTATAATGTTTATACATGTATTTATTGTTTTATCATCCAAGCATGACTGACCTCCATGTGACCAGGACCAGTATTTACAACTTTTCATATGTGTAAATGTATTTGTTTTCCATAAAACTTCAGTTAAAAAAACTATATAATTACGAAAAACATAATTTCACTGCGGTTTCAGATTTTTTGGGGGGTTTTGTCAGTTGTTCAACACATATTGATAACTCACATAATCTGTACACTTCAGGATCAGGGATTGGCAAAGTGACAACATTTGGCACAACCACACCACTGTCGTGTATAAGATCTGACAGCACAGGAAAAATAGACTTTCTCATAGTCACATGTCAAGTTTGTGAACAAAAAATGGTTTTGGATTTGTGCTTCCTCTGCAAGATTTTCAAATTAAAAAACAAGTTCAAAATATCAACCACGTAAGCAAAGCCATAAATTGCCCTCTTCCAAGAAGAGAATCATAGACAGACTATAATAACCTATTTATCTTTTATTATTACATCACAACAAAACAATACGAAACCAATTATAATTAATCATTTTAGAACTATGGTATTGAGTTAATATCACAATTGAAATGACTCAGCAGAATGAGCATTACCTTTGAGGATGAGGGCATAAACAATTCAACAGCAAATGCAGGTCCCTAAGTATACATAATTAAACTCTCAGTAACTTCAAAGTAATAACTATTCCCCAAAAACACATATTGGGTTGGAAATCTCAGAAGTAATAATTTCTGAAAAAAGAAACAACTGGAAGAGCTATGTGAGCTGACGTGAGAAACATTCGTAGTGTTTTAATAATGATCAATGCTGGTGCAGACTGTGTAAGTTATTCTAATAAACTATTTTTTATGTCTCCCCAGACACACTTTTAAAAATATATATTGCATGTGCCTGTGTTTAAAAACAGTTATTATTTGTTCTCTTGTTCAATACAAGCAAACAAGGAATAGGTTTTTTTAATCAGTATTCTCAAATCACATGCTGTTAAAGGGCACTTTAGATATGTTTATATAGAGGCTTTTTGGTATATGTTCAGAAAAACAACTATTTTTTATTGTTCAAATGAACTGAAACTTAAAAAAACATTTTGTTTTTCCCTCAAAATCTCACATAAATCACAATTGTTGACTTATGTTGCATATGGCAAGCTGGCATGCATGAAACAAAACAAAACACTTCCCTCGGTATTGGGTGTTTCTGATAAATGCAGAATATTGGAGTTATATGTAAGACATATACACTGAATAAATGAAATATCATTGCTTCATTTCTGGCCAATCATACACAAGGTGCTCCAGAACTCTCTACCAACAGCAATAGTGATACATTGATTTGAAATATAATGTGCACCTGTGCTGTAATCAATATATTCTCCTAACACATATGAGAAGCAGGTGTTGTCCAAGATCTAAAAAAAATATTGTCTAGCTATCATTACACCAGTGTTCATCATTCTTTCATACAATGCTCTATCTATACAGCTTTGAGAGTTGAGAAGAGTGCTTTCCCTTGATGCATAATTAAATCTCCACCCCAGTACACATCTTCTCCACGCTGATCTGAGGTCTACAGATTGCTGACAGTGGCGAGTGAAAACAACACCCAGGTCTCTTGCCAATGGCAGTATGTATCTGTATATATAGCTGTACCCTTCCAACCAAGTTTTATTTTATTTACCAGTACCCTCCAGCATTACCCCTGGAAATAGCCTCCAATGAGCTACTGCTATAAACCTTTAAAAACATCATTATCTTGCAGTTTTTGTATTAATACATGTTCTTAGAAATAGACACAGTTACAGTATTTTGAATATTGTATTCACTGGGTTTTTCCTCATTTCTGTTAAGCAGAACACATTGTATTGTTTGCATTATTGTAAATGAACTACCTGTTAGTCTCTGACTTTCATCCAGCTAAATGTTAATGTTGCTTAATCATTTTTGAGAAGGGCACCATAATAGAAAATGTTCTCTGGGAAATCTTAATACAAATCTAAATCCGACTAAATCCTATTTTGGATTTGGCCCAGTATGCTTAGAAAGGGGCTAAAATATCAGTACAGTGTGATCCTGCTTATGTATCTCTAGGCTATCACACAGATTAGCTCAGACTTCAATTTATTTATTTTTTATTGTGATTTTTTGTATCCTTGTTAACTGAAGGATTTCAAAGGTTTAGCCTCTCATTTATAAACTCAAATGAGCTTCTGTAATGTTTTCTGTAAGACATATAAACCGAGACGCTTTCAAAAGTTTTCTTCAGCTGTTGGTTTGCTAAGACTCCACGAGATAAATCTTGAGCCTGTGAAACTTGACAGGCATAAACGAGTGGAGGATAACGAGCAGAACTGTGCATTAGATGACTGCTCCTTGATGTCAAACTGGGAGGAACATCAGCAGAATTAATCATCCTGGCTACAGACAAGAAAGATCAGAGGTCAGGGATTTGGTGCTGTCACACTCAAATTTTGTTAAGCAGGTGTGTAATAAGGCATTATTGATTAGAGCAAACTGAGGTTGTCATTGGTTTAGAGGTCTGCATTCTAAGCTTCCATTTCAATGACATTTTCCATCTTAAGAGTTGAAAACTTTGGAAGGAGGTGCACAAACCCAGGAAATAGGCATAACTGAACTGGAAATATGCAATTACAAGGAAACGGATATATTTCCTATTAAATCAAATGTCTGACCCACCCGCTTATAGAAAACTACAGAACTGTACTCAGTTGCGACTTCATTTTCAGTAAGATACCACTTTCTTCTAATCAGAAATGTAACCGCTATGATGTACAGGTTTGAAGTTTGCTAATAGCGGCTGGGTCAAAGTTTTGATTTAATCCGGCCCCTGAACAGGAAATTAATTAAGTACAATACTAAAGGGATTCATCACAACTTTAAATACATGGAGGAGAATACAAACCTGTGTTTTCTAGAAGAATAAAAACAAAAAGAAAAATATGAAGAAGACAGACAATAATCCACATAGTTGTGTTGTTGTTGTTGGAACATGTGGGTGGATTTAAATGTAAAATAAAACTTAATAAGCTCACATCTCCTACAACTCTAATTTAAATATTTTCTAATGGTGCTATACGCCAATAATTTTAAGATTTCCCAATTTTTCAGTAGTTATTTTAATAATGATATATTTGAAAAAACATTCTGCATATCTGCATTGCACCGCACAACAACACTACAAACACTACACAGTGCAGTGAATTATTCTCAGAAAATTGTAACAGTGCTTTCGATATGTCATGCGTATTATTCTAGATCACACTGTTCACCAATCAACTGTAAAGACTGACTCACACTAATTTCATAGCAGACAGATACAACAAAAAAGTGAGTTGACCTTGGCTTAATCCATCTTCAGCTACAGCGTGGAAATCAGAGCTTCCCTGTGGACTTTGGACAGAAATCTGTGATTTGATGTGATTGGTTTAATGAAAGACAAAACCGTGGCTGTTTGAAATACTCTCAGTCTGCAGGAGATGAGGGATAGGCTTGACAGAAATGTACTGAAGGCCACAATAGCCTTGGCAGAAAGGGAAAAGGGTGTGTCTGTTTCTGTGCTGTGGAGATCTGTCTTGATTGACACCTTGTTCAATATGAGCGATGTGCTGAGAGAAAACCATGTGCAACAGCACCTACAGCTCTGTGCTGCCCCTGGATAAAACACGTACAATGTGTACATATCCACTAATGAGCCTTTAGCACATATAATATAGGATATTCAGAATATGTACTTTAGTATTAAAGGGATTAATACAAGTTAGATACTGGTTAAGCTGCACTGTGGCAACACTAATTGGGATAATGCATCCAGGTGTAGTTATAAATATACAAACAAGATATAGCGGTTTTATAACATGGAAGAACCCAGTAGTTCCAGGACGGGGAGGTATTTCTTAAAACAATATGTCAAAAGAAACAAACAAAAAAGTGGATTTAACTGAGCTTTATAAAGTCCTAAAATGACTTTAAAGGTGATAACCAAAATGGAGACATGAAAACACAAATCAAGTTGTTATATGATGTCTTATATGAGTGTAGTCTGTTCCTGGTGAGCCCCAATCCAGTAAATGTTATAGGTCACCTTAAATCATCGGTTTGTAAAGACTAGTTAAGTATTGACCCATTAAGCAAGTCATTTATTAAATTAAGTGAATTCTAGTTTTAAAGAGCTGAAGGAAATCCTGGACTTGATTCCAAATGATCTTTACTATAGAATTTTCCGTAACACCTGTTTATTTGATTAGAATTAAGTCATAAATTGTGTTTTAAGTGTGACCTATAAAACTTGCTGGATTGATGATCCCCAGAACCAGGGCTGGAGACCCACGTCTTATATAATTCTTATTTGTATTTAGCACACCAGGAATGTGAATGGTGAAAAGGCATGGGATTGATCTGGTTTTGTATCCAGATGTGCTGCAATGAAATCTCATTAACAAAGCTGCCACAGTGTAGTCCCAGTGCAAGTAAAACTTTATCTACGCTGGCCGGCAAACTTGTAGGCGTACAACAATTACTTTGACGATCTTACCATGAAACGGATGTACAAAATACTTAAAAGGGTTAATGAGCTTTTGGTGGGAGGTGAAGTGCATATGTTGCAAAGTACCTATGAACATAAATATAAAAGGAAACAAGACCAAACATATGGAGGAAGGAAAATATAAAACCTATGACACAGTTTTATAGTGGCAAACTGCTGAAATGAAGTTATCATGATAGCTGTCAGGAAAAGTGGATTAATACATCAAGTTTGCCACTCTGATCCTTTGACACAATATTACAGGGCTATTACCTACAATACAGATGTTTGCTGCCTTTACACGCCACAGGGAAACCTCTGTGTTTTTCGTTACCATCAGTGAACGTAAATTGAGTTGTTGATAGCTTGGTATTGATGTTTGCCTGTGGCGACTAGACCAGAAGTATGTGTGATACTGAAAGAAACAGTTGTTCCTGTAGAATTCCTTAATTACTACCTTGGGTAACACAACCTGGCTTAGATCTACTAAGATGAGTGTCATAATTTGCAGGTAGTATTAAAGTTTGTAATACTTTTTTGCTGAGATATATATACATTTCATAGAGGATTTTGGTATCCCAGACTGGAAAAGACTCAATGTTGTAAATATGTATTACTTTTGATAATACAAATCTTGTCGTATGTAGTATGAAAATCATATCTTTCATATTTTAAAGATGTGCGATGATTTTATTTTTAAAGTCTGAAAGAATTTCCCCTGCCTTATATATAGATAACAATATGTAGTTTTTATGCAACTACTTTCAACCTGATCATCAGCTTTGTTTGACAATATACCATTGTTTTCTCTAAAGGTAGGTTTGGGTCTTAGTGTTACAATCTCTTGTACTTCTGTTTAACGCCCGTTGTTTACCCTTTCTCTTTTTACCAGCACTCAGATTTATTACTTTAATTGCAGACTTGGGATGCATCTATTCAGTTCCTCTCCATCCTATCTATTCAAAAGTCTATCATTAGTGCCAAGGGTGGTTTACTTAAGCTGTCACTGTGCATACCATGGGATGTTTGATGTTGTTAAGCACACACCAGTCTCTGCGCTTGATTGTTACGCATTTCATTGTCTTTTACATTTATGGTATATCATTTATTAGTATATATATATATATATATATATATATATATATATATATATATATATATATATATATATTATATTGATTTCTGGGAAGCACTACTGAGATTTCCAATACTTTTTGTATTATTTTAAGACAGCAACATGTGATACACACATATATACATGAGCTTAAATACATTTGCATACCCGATATCAAATTAATTTAGTATAGTAGTGATTTTGCATACTAGCAAACGAAAAATCTACCAACTATATATATATATATATTTATATATATCCTGGTATAAGGAGTTAAAATGTCATTTTTTTTAAATACACAAATACGTAGTTGTGCAACCTAAACCCAACCAGCACAGTTTTAAGATGGGAGCTTAAAGAAACATCTGATTTGTGGTCGCAGTTCCGGATTTTCCAAATGAGCTTCTACCACTAAACGTCTCATCATCTCAATCAGAGCATCACTTAACTAGCCTTTACAGAGGCTGGTTTTCAGCACTTAAGTAATTGGATGTTCACATATCAGATCATATATGTTAGAGTGTGATTAAGACTATGAATATGATTTAGCATTTGTCAAGAAGGAAAAGGTCAAAAATGCATCTTATAACGTCCCATAAATCAAATGCCTTGTGTTTACAGAGAGAGAATGGAGAGACTATATTACATACAGAGGATGTATATGCACTCCTTCATGTAAAACATAATTGCATTTGTTAAAGATGTATAATTTCATTATGCAATTCAAATAAATGCATTGATTTGTGTCTAATACTTGAGATGAATAAAATGACTAAAATCAATTGTATACGAAATACTAACTATGTGCAAAATCCATGTTTTTATTCATGCAAAAGATTTATGCATTTTGAAAACTGAAAAAAACTAAAGCCCATTTTTCAAAGCTGTTTCCTTCCAGCCTAATATACCATAACAATGGTTACAAATATAATCCACTTTAAAAATTTGGTGAATCGCTTGACTTATATTTCAGTTTCCTCACTTGTTTCCATATCCCAAACTGCTTGGGGATAAATTCATACTCCGGAGGTTGCTACTAGAAACATCATTAAGGTTTTCCGATCTGACTTCTGCTCTGGCATTCAGACAATGTACTTTAGCAAGTAAACACTCACGTCTGGGTGAAATAAAAGGCATTTGAATACGCCGGTGAAACACAGTTGACCGAACAATTCCTTTTAAAATATGAAAACCCTCTGTCAAACTATAGCACATTGACTCTGATTTCATTTTGCATGTGTAATTATTTAATTCTCAGATGTAATTCTTTGAACCCAGGCTGTTTTAATTTTCAGGCAAAGATGTCTGTCCCTTTGACATTTGTTACTAAGTCATCCACTGCTAGGCTTCTCACCACAGAGATCCAAAACATTTGAAAGTCTAATTTTAAGGCCTTTAAGGTTGTTCTTCAAATAAGTTTCATATGGTCAAAAGTCCTGTTAAATGATTTACAAAGAAAAACACAAACTCTGAGTAATGTTTAATAGGTCTTGTCACTATTAAGATGCTACTCTATTGGCACGCAAAAAGTATTACTTTAACCAGAAAAGCACACAGCTGGTTTGTATGTGTGTATTGCCAGATAATTAACCAAAACATGGTGTACCGCTTATTGTCTGTAGAAAAATGAAAGTCAGTTAGACACCTTTTGTCCACAAACACATTCAAACAAATCAAACTTACTAATAGAAAAAAGGAAAAATACCTTTCACCTTTGAAGCCTGGAAAACCTTAGACAACAATTCTTAATAATATAAGTAAATTATTAATCAGTTGTGAAGACTATTGTATTACAGAGTCAAGTAAAACTAGGACAAAGCCTTATTTACATCATGCTAGATGTTGTTATTCCGTAATATATACAGTAAATCATCATCATTTATCATTGTCACAATCACCATCCGCCTATATTGATCCACAGGATGTTTCCACTTGCTTTGATCTACAGCTTCTCTTTTCCATGTCGCAGCTGCAAAGTGTATGACTTAATCTTCGCTTTTCTTATGTGGTCGTCCTCTAGGTCTTTTTTAATCTCTTGGTATCCATTCAGTAGCTTTCTTTGTCCATCTTTGATCTGTTCTTCTTGCAAGGTTAACATTTCTAATCTCTATGTCACATATTTTGGTTTGTTCTCAGATCCATTCATTTATTTTTATCTCTTCTTGTTATTCCAAGCATACATCTTTCCATGCTCCATTGTGTCGTCTGCAGTTTTTGTATCATTTTGCAATAAGTGACCAGGTTTCTGAGGCATAAGTGAGCACTGGTAATGTGCATTGATCAAATAATTTTCTCTTCAGACACATGGGTAGATTTGCTTTCAACAGCATGTAGATTCTTCCAAATGCACTCCATCCCATTTGTACACTTCTTTTGATTTCTTCCATAATATCTCCATTTGCGCTGATTATTGTACAAGGTAGACATAACTTTTTACTTATTTGAGTATCCATTGATCTACTTACATTTTCTTACATATATATATATATATATATATATATATATATATATATATATATATATATATACACCAATCAGCCATCACATTATGGCCACTGACAGGTGAAGTGAAAAATACTGATAATCTCGTTATCATGGCACTGGTCAGTGGGCGGGATATATTAGTCAGCAAGTGAACATTTTATCCTCAAAGTTGATGTGTTAAAAGCAGGAAAAATGGGTAGCGTAAGGATCTGAGCGACTTTGACAAGGGCCAAATTGTGATGGCTAGATGACTGGGTCAGAGCATCTCCAAAACTGCAGCTCTTGTGGGGTGTTCCCGGTCTGCAGTGGTCAGTACCTATCAAAAGTGGTGCAAGGAAGGAAAAGCGGTGAACCAGCGACAGGGTCATGGGCAGCCAAGGCTCATTGATGCACGTGGAGAGCGAAGGCTGGCCCGTGTGGTCCGATCCAACAGACGAGCTACTGTAGCTCAAATTGCTGAAAAAGTTCATGCTGGTTCTGATAGAAAGGTGTCAGAACACACAGTGCATCGCAGTTTGTTGCGTATGGGGCTGCGTAGCCGCAGACCAGTCAGGGTGCCCATGCTGACCCCTGCTGGGAAACCTTGGGTCCTGCCATTCATGTAGATGTTACTTTCACACGTACCACCTACCTAAGCATTGTTGCAGACCATGTGCACCCTTTCATGGACATGGTATTCCCTGATACATTGGCCTCTTTCAGGAGGATAATGCGCCCTGCCACAAAGCAAAAATGGTTCAGGAATGGTTTGAGGAACACAATAATGAGTTCAAGGTGTTGACTTGGCCTCCGATCCATGGAGGCCCCACCTCGCAACTTACAGGACTTAAAGGATCTGCTGCTAATGTCTTGGTGCCAGATACCACAGCACACCTTCAGAGGTCTAGTGGAGTCCATGACTCAACGGGTCAGGACTGTTTTGGTGGCAAAAGAGGGACCTACACAATATTAGGCAGGTGATCATAATGTTATGGCTGATCGGTGTATATATACAGTATATAGATATGGTAAATGACAATATAGCATAATTCATATTATAATGATTCATATTATTTGTATGTATCAATATGACATTAATTAAGGTGACAATTATTCAGTCAAATCCTTAATAAACACAAATGTCAGAATAAATCAATAGTTCGGTAAAAGGCTAAATCATAACATTTATCAAAAAGATTCAAAGTGAATGATCTTGTAAAATATTGAACAGTTCTGTGAAATCCTTATGTTTTCAGAAGAAACCACTGAACATGAAAGTGTTTGGTTTTATTGCTACCATTCACGCTTTCAAAGATACCTGTGTTGACTGGAATCACTTTCATAACATTAAGACAATGAGATACAACGTTTGAGATACATTTTCAGAAGGTAATATTATCCATGTTTTTTCTTTAGGAATTATTAGCATCTTGTTTCAATATATATATTTTTAAATGATTCTATTAATTACATATTTTCACCATATTTACACAATGAACGTTTGATTTTCAAAATCCTTTTTCAGCTAAGTTAAGGACTGATAATGTATTCAGTACTTTTCATATACTGGAGAAAATATGTATATTTATCATATAAAGCAATAAACCCCAACAACAACAACAACAAAAGCAATATACTATAAAATTGAGTTAAACCCTCATTACATTTGCCAAAGTTAAGGACTGTGCACTGCAGTTGACATAATTAATTTTCAAATAGTAAGTATGTATTGAGCACAGCTTATGATTTTGGTGTTGACTAGGGTTAGGCTATAAGGTAATAAATCAAAATATGAAACTTCTTCCATTTATACCAATTTCTACCTACCCGCAAATTGCAAATTACACATGTCATGTTTTAATTTGTAGGCAGTTGAAAGTGGCTACTGAAAATAAATCTCTGATTGGGTACAAGTTTGTAATTAGCAATCCACATGTTTTGATTTGGTCTAGGCCTTAGTTTGAAAGAACCAAAAGCACTAATGAAATTGATTCTATTGGGTTAGGTTTCTGGCTATATTAGTCAACAATTACACATATCAATAGTCAGAAACTCAGCCCTAGCCAACACCAAAATATAAAGCTATACCTAATCCTCCACTCAGCCCATCTTAAAACCCACAGCAGAAAAGCAACACTAACCCTAATGGAAGACTGTTTTTGGTAATCTAATTCTACCCCTAGCCTAATATAAAGCCCAGGCCTGACCTTACACTGAATTCTAAGAGTAAAGCATTCTTAAAATTAAGTTCCATTTCCCAGAGATCTAGAATTCCATTAATGCCAGGGTTGTTTCTTTGAGAATTAGTATGTTTATTTCAGGTAAGGAAATCAAATCAGTCTTGGCCATTAGTGTCTACAGGCATGTTCCGACCTATGACAACCTCGAATTACGACATTCCGTACCTACGACAAAGCCCATAAGCCCCGTTATTTTTCAGTTTCGACAACGAGCGAAGCAAAGTACAGCATCATCTTCAGCACCATCTCACTCCTCCAAGCAGTTTTCCTCCTCCAAAAAAGGCCCCGTCACGTGTGCAAGTCAGCATCAGGATACAAAGTAAGCGTTCAGCTATTTTTACTTGGCATCTCTCTGCCGTATGCATAAATATCAGCAATTCTCGATGTATATGCATAAGGTAGATTGCCTGGCTGAGATCTTTACCTTTTTTTTATTACTTTGTTTGTATTTTATCGATTTAATATTTATTCTTGTACATTACCCTGTGTTTATGTACATTTTTAGGTACTGTACAGTATACATTTCGACCTATGTTCACCAACCTACGACAGGTAAGTGCCTTTACTGTGTGCTGTCTTTATTTCTGCCTCTGCCTACCCAGAGTGCTTCTAATAGATAGTTTAGTTAAAATAGTAATATTTTACTATAATGATATGCAGTACACACTTAATAATACTATATTGTTTTTGTTTGGCCACCACGAGAAAATAAAATACACAAAATATTGACCTGAGGCCAATTATTGCAGTCTAGAAATAGACCAGTTCCACTATGTTATTTTAATCTATATAGAGTCGTTCTCATTGTGGGCAGTTTATGATAACAATACTATTCAACTATTATTATTTCGTAAGACACTGCTGATCAAATATTTAAACTGATATCTCTTTCCAGTGGAAGGCAATACCAGGAGAGCTCATACAAGCCTGCATGTTTCCGTTTTTAGAAAGCAACACCTACAAACGCTTCAAACTGGAGACAAGAAAGCAAAGGGTCTGGTTGAACTGGGACTGGCCCTAATTTAACACAGTTGAAGGATGAATAAGTGAAGCAGTGTTTAGGCACATTGTTGTGACAGACGCCTGCAGGTGACCAGGCACTAAATATAAAAGGCTCTTTTGTCCAATGATTAAGGGCTTGTTAGAGTGCAGATTTGCAGGTCTGGAGGATGACATATTTCCTCTTGTGCTGCATGTGTTACTGTCAGCTTCAGTCTCTTGTACAGGGTTGCCCAACGTATAGCCCCTCGGGCCAACAACATCATTTTGCGCTGAAAGCATGTCCATGTTTGAAAGTGATTGGTATGGTTATGTGGAATTATATCCACTATTCTGTTATTAAATGATTTGTTAATATGTCCTATTACTGTCAATCATAATAATAATAAGTAATAAACATACAGCATAAAATAAGCTGATCAGAACTGCTCCATGTCTTTCAAAGGGGAGATTTCATGAGAATTGATTCTTTTACTATTAGATGGAACCATTTGTACACTGTACACAAGTTAAAAAATACATGAAATCCATTTGAAACCACAGAAATAAAGAAAATATGAGAGAATAATTGACTCTTGAACCCGTGCTACTTTAAAACAGATTTAGGTCTGTAGATTTGCTAAATATTTCAACCGCACAATTACATCCTAAAACAAATTTTAGTTTGTTTATGACCTCTATGCTGAAGTGAACTGCTTTTGATTTAACTGCCCTATTTGGATTCATATCATTCGATTGGTTTTATACATGTCTATAACTTCAATCAGTCACCTGTCTATTAAACATCGACTGCATGTGATTACATCATGATTTATAACAGACTGTTCCCAATTCTTTTGCAATCGGCTTATGTTCTAGAACGAAATATCTTCTGGCTACCATATGAAAAGAAAAAAAAAACAGTTCTGTTATCTGTTTCAAGAACTGTAGTTTATTGTCAGATGAGACTTCTGGAAAGGGACTCACTCAGACAGCCCAGACCGAAACAGATGTAATGCAGATTTCTCCTGATCTCTCTCATAAGTGATTTTAGTTAAGACAGACAAAGTTACATGGTTATGAATCACTCACAATTGCACCCCAGAGCATAATATTTTGTGAAAGTGAAAACACAGACTCAAATGTGATCATATGATAGTAAGTTTGTAAATTATCAGAGACAGTGCATGTAAATGTATTCCTGGAGCCTTCCTAATACATTCTAATGAGGCTGTGTGTGGAACCCACTGAGGCACAGATTGAGTATCGGACAACTGTTGAATGAACGATCAGCACGAAGGAGGAATTTTACAGGGGTAAAGATAGTAAGATGCTGAATCTCAGTAAAGATACAGAGCAAAGAATCAACCTTAGTTGGGACAGTCAACAAAGGACATATGCTGAAGAAGGATTGTAAGAAGCCTCTGACTTAAAGACAGAGAGAATATGTTTTGTTGCTTAAAGCTCATTATTTTACTCCAAAAGCTAATCTGCTTCTTTATGTGGAATTAACTTCCAATCTCCTATCAAATATCAGCATTACTGTATACCAAAACCTCTTAGGACTGGGTTTCGGGTGGTGATGGCTTGCTTAGAGTGAAAAATACAACTGGAAATAAACACAGAATAATATAAAATAAATACATTAACCTTGTCTTATATACCAATCTGTTATTAATACAGTTACAATGAAAACACCCCCTGGAATAATAAAAAATATATACTGCTAGTCTGTTGGGTCTATAAAACACGTCTTTATGCTGATGACACCTTAACCAAAGTGTGTGGGGCAACCAATATAATCAAACTGATGCTCAGCAATTGGTGTTTATATATATTAAATAATTCTGAAAACATACTTATGGCCAACATCTGTGTCCAAAATGTATTTAAGCTGATTGTATTTGTGGCTTCACAAGGGTAAATGTGTTGTAGGTTTTTGTAAATCTCAATTTCTGTGGCTATAATTCTTTATTACCCTTTTTATTTACGTATACAGTGCTTCTGTTTTTCATTTATAAACTCCATACAGTCTGTGTTTAGTGTTTTTTAGCACACATTTTGCTTATATAGCTATTTTTAAAAGACCTGAGAAACCTAATAAAGCATCCCTGGATTGTGTGTGGTCCAACTCTGAAGCTTAATGAGAAAATGAATGTTAAATATAGCAAGGGGTGGTCTAACACCGACATCAGTCAACACACCTTCTTTTCCACAACAGCAGGGAATAGAGTCACAGCATTTGTATACACTACTTATATCCCCTCTAAATCACAGTTTGAAAAGGAAGGCTACAATAATGTTGTGTTTCAAATGGAAAATACTTAATTCTGATTTGATGTCAAAACTTTCCATTATTTAGTTGATTCACCAAATGTTTGTTTGGGGGAAAGCATTTTTCCTGAATTGATAACATTTGTATTTTTTCATTCATTTTGAAATAGGCCTTTCTCTCTCTCTCTTTTTTTCTGCTGTATGTTCACTGACATAACGGTATTTTTAATGCTTCATTGGTGGTGAGTAAATTGAATTACTGTTAATATATATACATCTCATTTAAACCAAATGTATAATATTTTATTTTAAAAGTATGTATATACTTCTGCTTCTGATATGTGAAAAGGAACATAGTCCACCAGTATTATGCACAATAAATGATTTCCATAGTATACCACATTAAATTCCTTTAATGTTGTATAGATCATAATTTGATTAATCAACAACAGAATGACTTCAAACAATAGTTTATCTTTGCCCACAGGGTACATGAATAAGGCACATGGCACCAAGGAAAACGCAGAAGTATAAGGAAAATATTAGGTAAGAATCATGCATCATGCACTATGTGCATCTGATGCTTTCATTCTGTCTCTGATCAATTCAAAAGACAAAACTGATTTATTTTTGTGCCCTAATCATCATTTGAAATGTAAAAAACTCGACAGGGATCTTATTCTCTGAAAAATGTAATTTAATACTAGAGAAGCCCAGCAAATCTAAATCTAAATCATTCACCATCAGCAACATATTAACTAAAAATACTTGGGAAATAATTATTTCAAGATATCGTTTGTCTGTGATTAGTGTGACTAATCTATCAGTTTTTAATTTCAAATATCTCTTGTCATGCCTTAGGAGATTGCTGATTGTGTATTGGCTTACACAGAGTGCCGTATTATTGCATCCATATCATATGTCAGCAGGTCAGGGTCAGGTTGATTTGCTGGTGACCAACAACTGGCCAGGGTCACCAAAATGCTAAGAAGGACAGTAATGTTTATTAAAAATAAAAAATATAAATACATTTAGCATTAAGGTATGAAAATTACAATTAGATTACAAGAGAACTAGATGAACACCACTTAATAAGTGGGAAGATTAATTGAAAAGCTTTGCTGTTGTGAGCTGGAAAAGACACACATAGAAACAAGTGGAAACATCTTAGGTAGGCCTTCATCCAGCAGTGGATCAAAAAAGGCTGATGACCATATCAATATATAATATTTTCTGGTAAATATATCAGTTTCAGAATTTATTATGAATTGTATCGAGAGGTATTTGCTTTTTAATGACTGTGTTCACTGTGTTGTCAAGAAACCTCTACAGTCTGTTTTGAATCAGACCTTGACAACAATTTCTCTCTGGAATGCCAAAATGAATTCGGTGTCTGTTATTTATGTTACCACTTAATCATGACAATTTCATGACATAAAGCTGACATAGGGAAAATGTTCATATCATGTTACAATTTCAAAAGTAAAAAATATAATAGATTTTATCAGAGGTGTAATGGTAGAAAACTGGAGCGGTCCCAATCAGAATAAATCAATGTATGTAAAGAAGATACAGTAACAGCCTCTTTCCATTTCACAAGATTTGATCAGTTATTTTGAAAATATTATATAGCGTCTTCACTTAATATACTTCAGAAGTTGCCAACTTTTTAAAAGTGACAAAGTAGAAACATGTTTGGCCGTGGACTCTCTGACTCCAGCTGCAGTTCTGTCATCTCCTCACTATGTGCTTCATTTGCGGTTGATGTCGAAGCATGTGAAGACATCGGTTAAATTTCTTTGTTACAGCCGTTTTTTTTTTTTATGTCGTTGCAAAATATTGTTTATCGTTTATCGTTTATCACCTCACATAAACTACTCTGTATTTTGGTCTGAAACTACCAAGAAACGACTTTCACAGCCGTTGGTACCCAACTGGTCTCTATTCTGATTGGCACTTACTTGATATCGAATAATCCAATAACCGAGAACCGATTTTCGCGGGAGACTATTTACTTTCCAAGACAGATCATCTGACACAGTTTCACAGATATGTTGTGAGATTGTGTGCTTCATTGCACAGGCACTGTTTGTATATAAGTTTTTACGTTAGTAAGCGGTCTTTCATTATATATTATATAAATTATTCTCATCACATTCATTATTATTATTATTATTATTATTTTTTATTTTTTTATTTCTTGGCAGATGCCCTTATCCAGGGTGACTTACAACATAAGTGCAAAACAAAGTGCAAAAATACAGTTAAGTACAAGGCATAAAAAAAAAGAACAAGGAGATATTTAAAATACATGAATTAATAATTTGTAATGTTTAGAATTGAGAAACATGGAATAGAAAAAGCTATGCTCCAGCTCCGCTATTTTATTCTCACCAGAACATACTGAATAATTGATGTCCATTAAACAACAGTAGCTACACTAGTAATCAGATAATCAACCTTCAGTTCATACATCCCCATGCAATTAAACTGAAGGTATGTTTTGATATTTTCTTTACCTCTAAGCTTTATTTTCCATATATATATATATATATATATATATATATATATATATATATATATATATATAATAACCTGTGTAGGTGAGTGGCATGATTCAAGTAATGTAAATGTTGGAATGCACTGCGATCAAAGTGATCACTGCAGATTAATGTGGGATTGTTTACTTTCACAAACAACCTCAGGTGCACATTAATCTCCTCTGTTGATGGAAAGCAAAACAAAAAATTCACTGTTTTTCCTGCAGCTGTAGACACAGCAAGTCTTCATGTTGTTTATGGAAACTATATTAACAATCAAGGAGTAAGACCTTGAAACACTTATACTCGGTTGACTTGATAATAATGACTCAAGTTGCCACAGGGAAAACAAATTGGCTATTTTCTTAAATTTTCATCTATCCAAGAAGTTATGACACAACACATCCTGAAACCCTATAGGAGCACATACATGCTGGCTTTTCACATCCACCATTGTTTGATATGTTTTAGATTTTTAAGTTTTAAAAGTTGCTTATATGATTAAATCAATCTGGTGCTATACATCTTATACACTATAGCAACACGTAAAGATGCATGAAACCTTAATTGTTGGAACTGTGTAAGTTCCCCTTCAATAATTAAATCAAATATTTGAGCTCATTCTATTAAATAAGGTGCCAAGCAACAAAGTGGCTGGACCACCTCTTGTAATTGTTTGGATTATTATTATTTTTCAGACATGGAGGTCATACGTCATATGGTGTGGTGCCAATATTGGATTAAGTGACATTTATTAGACAGTATTCAATCATCTTCTTCTCTGAAATGGCTTATGGGACAGATGTGAAAGTTATGAAGTTATATTATGATTATGACCTGTATTCAGATTTGTTCAAGACAAATTGATCAATCACATGGTTTAGCAGACATATTGGATTGGTCAAAAATACTAAATGATCTTCTCTTAAACCGTTCGGAGAGTGAACTGAAATTTGGCACACATGACCTTGGCTAGGTCCTCTATCAAGATTGTTCAAGACAAATTGATTCATAAAACAAGATGGCCACCATGAGCCAATCAAATTTAAACTTTTCTGCCATATATTTCGAATGAACATGAAATGAAAACTACTGAACAGAAACTCATGAAAATTGGTATGGTATACCTATAGGAAGTTGTCCCTCAAGCATTACCATATTGTAGCAATATAATAGGCTTGCTAAAAGGCCTGGGCTATTTAATATTTCAGTAAGGTCACTGCAGTATGGTTTGAGTGAACGGGGTTCAAGTCTCGACATGGACTGAGCCCTACAGTATGTT
This sequence comes from Amia ocellicauda, assembly GCF_036373705.1. Classification (NCBI taxonomy): domain Eukaryota; kingdom Metazoa; phylum Chordata; class Actinopteri; order Amiiformes; family Amiidae; genus Amia; species Amia ocellicauda. The sequence goes on along the minus strand of NC_089864.1, from coordinate 20,019,354 downwards.
ACAATATTCCATATCCATACAGACATGCTTGCCCCCCTGCACTGCTGCTTGCAGCTGTATTGGGAATTGGAATTCATCAAATTCATCATATTTAAAAAAATATTAATCTTCATTTTAAAGTTCAGATCAATGCACGGAAACAGAGGCCCAAGAGCCCCCATTCATTCAATATTGTAAGCTATTGAAGAAATCTATAAAATTGAGACACTGGTAGAACATCTGCTTCAAAAACATTAGGAGTAAATTCATATGGATTTTCAAAGGGACAGTATAGCCTGACCAGTCTTAGTTCCAGTAAATTCCAGCAAGCTTAGGGGATTTCAGAAGACCTTTATGTAATAAAACAGTGATATATATTATTTCAAATGACATCTGAAGGGATTCAATGCAGGTTGGACAGAGATTTGTACCTTGCCAATGTGTAGAAAACAGAGCATCTATAAAGAATGTAACAGAGGGGGGCTTTAAGTAGTGGCACAGAAATGGAAAAATATTTTAATATGAAGAGCGCAATTAGAAGTCAACAAAATTCAATTGGGTGGTCCTGAAATTGAACAAGCATGCTTTGGAAAGGTTTTGATTTGATTTTTAGATTTTACACTGTCTAAACCTATTAGTAGATGAAGGGAGGACATTAATGACATTAATTAAGTAATGACCAAATTGGCACTTAGATCTGAAACACAATTAAATTAATCAAGGGAAGCCATTCTTAATTTGTAGCACCTGAGTCCTAACAATACAAAAGCTGATTTCCCTGCACTGGAAAAAGCCCAGTAAAATGCATCTAGAGATATCCTGAATAGTATTTCATACATCAGTAGCTTTAGGTAACTGAATAGGCATCTGGAAGATCTAAGTCTTGTAAAAGGAGGATGTATTAAACTAACCCATCCATTACCAGCACATAGACGAACATCAAAGTGGATTCCTCCAATTAAAAGAATAAAGAGTCTGGATTTATTTTAGAAGGTGGTTTTTATCATAGAATATGGGGTGTATGTAACAAATTACCAGGCCGTGGTGTAGATTCTGTGATTTTCAGGATCTTTGAAGAAATAGACAGGTGTAGTATTAAGAGGTGACTTAGAGAACACAATCCTCTCAAAATGTGGAACTAGCGATTACTAAGCAACTTGCCTCACCACTACGCCCTTCATACTAAGATGAGTAAGATGAAAACAATATAATCAGGTAGTCTATGAAATTTGCATCGCAAGACCTTTCAGCAAATGGAAGTACGTACATTTGAGAAAATAAGCTTGAAGTTCTGTGACACTTCAGCTTCTTTCCAAAGGTGGAGCCCAATTACTCCCTGAAAGTGCATAAAAGCTGGCTCAGCTCAGGAGTGACAGACACTTGCTCAGAGTGATTGGTGCAGCGAACACCTTATCTGCAGGCTGGCGATGATAGTGCTGAGTTTGTCTTTTTTTAGAACGGAGATCATTTGGCATTGCACATTTTCAGTGCTTCTCTCTGGGTTCCCTGATTTACCACCCAGACTGTTGAGCTTGTGTTATATGTCTTCGATGTAAAAGGCATCATTTAGTCTAAAAAGTAATAACCAAAGTATCGTATATGTACTTGCTTACTATTTAATTACTATTATTTTATATATATTTGAATTAATTAAATACTATTTGCAGATTAAGTTGTAATTACATTGTATGATCCAAAACATTGATTATGAAAATTATTTACTTAACCTTTTTACATGATTAAACTAATTTCTGAGTGTAATATACCTTCGTGTATCAATTTTGCATAAACATATTCGGCAGCCTGTTTGTACTGAACACCTAATTTCATGGTGACCTTTAAAAATCAATTTATTAGGAGCTTCACTTCTTTTGATACAAGCTTATCTCCATACCAGCAGTATGCATTTGTTTACAAGATATTTCACCCACTCTCTAATTAAGATTCTTCAGTTACATTTCCTCAAAACGGCAGAGTCCTTAAACAGCGCTGGACATGCCTACAGCGAATGTCGTTTTGTTGCTGACAGCGGGGTCACTTCAGCATTTTTTCCGCTTGAGCTCCCAATTGCTTTCAACACCATCAACCATTCTCCTTGAGTGCCTGAAAACCAATTACAGATCGTGAGGAACTTTGCTGTTTTGGCATATGGTCCTATTATTCCAAAGACATTTTGTTTCATGAGGTATTTTTAAATGTCCCACATCCATGCTACTGATATTACCCACAGGGCTATGGTGCAATGACTGCTTGCTAACCTGTATGTTCTTCCACTGGGTTGTGTTATTTTTCAACCACTGGGGTCACTACCATCCATCTACGGCCAGGGAAGGATTTAATTCAGGTCTGGTTGTAGGAGTAGTTAATGCACTGCTGGAGTTTGATGGAACAAGGTGCCTTGACATATTAAACGTCTTGCAACTCCAGCAAGGTAGAGCGATTAACTTAACTCCATATACTTACCTGGAGGCTTCGTAGCGATGTGTCATCTCTCATAAGGGGGTTCAGGTGTCCACAAAAACAATTCATCGCTGCATTAAATTGTACCCTTTTTATTGTTTAGATCCTTTAATGTTATAAACATTGGTGTGTTACTTTAATTTAGAAATAAATATATGTATACAAATATTATAGTAAAAATGACTGTGTACTGCAATTCTAGCATTGTATAACTAAAATGATCATTAGTAGTAATTGTTTTATAAATTACAGAACATGAGAAGTGTGATGTCAGACCACTTCAATGTAGTAAATTCTGACATGCAAACCTGCTACCTCCTGTTGTGTTAATGAAATCCCAAATGATTAAAACATGCTGGATAAAAGACGTCCAATTACACCAATCTGTGTGGTAGATTTGTGCAATGTTCAACTTGGGGACGTTTGAGTAGCCTTATAGTAAAACAAGATTGAGATTTAAAAAAAAACGTTTCAATTGAAAGTCAAATAAATAAATGATCGATGTGTAAATAAATATGCAATTCTAGAATTGTATAACTAAAGTGATGATTCTGAATAATGGATACAAAATTACAATATAAAGACTGCAGAACATGACCAGGACAATACTGGTAAGTGAATTGTCAAGTTTATGAATTAAACGTGTTTTCCTTTTCCTTTTCTTGTCTTCTGCCCGAAAAGACCTGACAGGTTTGATGTTCACTTCCCAAATCATCTGGTGTCATTATGATAAAAAAAAAAGTTGAAACAAAGAAAATGCATATCTTAGTGGCAGTGCAATGTGATTTTTTGAGAACAGAACAGGCTTTTCCATAGGGGGTGCACATCAACCAAACCTCCCCCTTCCCTCCCTCCTGGCAATGCTAATATTATTTTTTCATTACATTATATAATGTCATGGGATCTTCAAGGTTTTTGGTTCTAATTAGCAGCCTTAGAAGAAATACATGTCAGAAAGATGTTTACATGCTACCCTGATACAATTAACAACCTGCCCTCACATTTTGTCACATTTGCAAGTTTACAAAATATACATTCCTTTCGTATTAAAATAAAAAATCAAGGTAATGTACATCTAATAATATGATTTGTAATTTGTAAATCGAAATTTTGAAAAGCAGACATGAAACTATCATTATCCCAAGCAGTCCAGATGCACATTGGATAACAAATTATGAGTTCATATCCGAAACTTCGTTACCAGGGCTAGAAATAACACAGGAGACATAGGGATGCACCCCAAAACCTCGGAGACGACAGGAGGGAGGTGGACAAAAACATAATAATACAAAAAAATAACACAAAATAATGTTGGATGTGTCTGATAACATGAAACATGCTGTAGTCGGAAGGTTGCTTATTCCTGCACCAAAGCCATCACTTCGCTGAACCCAGACACTCCTCTTCTGAGCTCAGGACATGGCACTTTTTGCCCAGTAAAGCCACTAGCATTAGGTGGTTGTTTAGATATTACAACGAGGTTAATACAATTATTCTGTCACTGCAAAATAATACAAAAATAAATGCCATATTTCGAGCATCTCGAACAAGAACAAAGGAGGGACGGCAGCCTGGAGGAGCGCGGCGCTGATTGGACCAGGTCTGGAATCTCTTCACTGATTGGCTGACTGTTATAATGTCAACAAACCCCTCTGAGTTGTGTTTATACAGCAAGTGTAACTTAACATATGACTATTGTAAATTGTTGCTAATTATTTTTTTGTTATTTAGTAATTATCTGGCCTATTTATGTATTTGTTTGTTTTAATTACCCCCCTCCCCAAAAAAAAAAAAAAAAAAAAGCGTTGCGTCCAACTTCATTCAAAAGGAGCTTCTTTCTCAGAGGATTCGTAAACCCAGGTATATCTCTTTATTAACTATTATAATATTAAACCTGTTTTTAAATGCTAATGTTTCACAGATTCCACTCCAAAATTAAAAACTATATTTTATGGCAGCGATAATATAGTAAAACAAAATATTGTGTTTGCTTATCTGTTTTCTTAATCTTGACACACTTGATATCAAGTTGCAAGATGTCATTAGGAAAGGAAACTGTCTATATTCAATTGAAACGTTTTTCCACAGCTGTGACCTGCAGGTTATCTATATTCAAATCAAAGTGGTCATATATTTTTCTAAACATTATACCTTTTAGTTGTTAATCCTCTGCTAACGTCACAGCAAAAGACAATTTGTTTGAATTCACTTTGCTTCAGATGGATCTTATTCTTAGATAGCTTCAGTTTTATTGTAGTTATTCATGAGGGCAGCTTTTTGTTATTTCTTTGTGTCTGGATGCAGTTCATACTACTTACTTTGGAGCTGGTTAAACCTAAAATGCTAATCTTAACCTTATTGGTTTTCAATATCTGTGTCCATTAACAATATTTGTTTTTAAATCCTGGCAGCTGGAATACAAAATAAAGCCAATATTCAAAAATCACACATGGATCTAATATATACACCGAGGTCAGCTGGATACAGTAGCATGGTTTGGAATCGTGGAATAGAATGATACCACATTCCTGATTCTTTACACTACGATTTTAATTCATTTTAAACTTCTGTGTATGTTATTTAACCCTCAGGAACCCAGTGTGACATAATGTATATACTTTACAAGGCAAGTACATTGGGGTATTTCATTTTATGTCAAATCTGTGAAATATTGACATATACATTAAACCAGGTCCTTAAGAGTTAATTGAATTATATTACTAGCTGGAATAGTTAAGAAAATATTAATAAAATGTACTGTTGGACTTTTTTTTTCTCAATTAAACTAACCCATTATTGATTTATGAAATTAACAATCATTTCATATCCAAAACCAGTACAAAGAATACAATGAAAATAAGATAAACCAGACAATGCAAGGCCTTGTCAAAGATAAATACAGCAAAAGAATGACCTCCATACAGTCAAGAAGCAGGGCTATAACCACAGGTGGTCTGTGGATTTGTACATTGCTGACAGCAGTGGTTCCACCACAAACTTGTCTTAGACACTGCTTGTTTTATTTGAGTTAGTATATTTGTCTTTCCTGATTTCAACAGGAAAAGCGGTGATTGTTAGTTTTTGTAGCCCAGTCATAGATTGGCCAATTAGGCGGTATAAGACGCTTCAATATCAGTTTACATTGAAGGGTGATCTTGTGGGTAACATAACTTTTGTAACTGGTAAGACTTTATCTAATCTCTTCTGTTTTTCTTTCCCCTATTTTGGATAATCTGCTTAAGTGTTATGTCTTTTGTTCACATCACGGCAGAAACATGGAAGTCAAGCAAAGTTCATTGCATATTTTGCTCTGATCTATTACCTGAGAACAATACAGATGTAGTAATATGAGGAATATATCTTACCACTGAAAGATAATGGTGTATTATTTATTAAGGGAATATAAATGGAAGTTTACATGAGTTTTACACAAAAACAAACTTGAAAGAAAAAATGTTTATTTAATCTGAAATCTGTATCTCCACACTTACATTTTGCATATATTAACCTCATAACATAAAATAATTCAAGTACATGTGTTATGTAAAGCCATAGCAGTAGATATTTCTAGACATCAAAAATAAACACAGTTCCAGTGGAGTTCAGTTAAGTATATAGCTGTTTAAGCACAACTTGTGATTTTGGAAAGGTATTTTAAGGTAGTGTCACAAAACCCCAAATGCTTACTTTGTGGGGGAGTTTTTTCCTTCCTCTTTCTGTTAACAATGATGGGCCTAATCATCTTTGCAGTGAGCAAAGTTTGTTTCATTGTGTGGCCCACCCTGCTTTATCTTGTTCAATAGTTTTGCTATCTTGAATAATGAGGCAGTGTTCAAATGATATCCCACTCCTTAAGTCAAACTACGACAAGAGAGTGACATTTTAAAAGGATGATCTTTTCATCCTTTGTGTGTATGTTGTACGTTTTAGGAAGACAACTTTGGTTACAGTTTTACTTTGCAAATTGTTTCAATATTGTTTCTTCAGATTGATGGTGAGAAGTGAATGACCTAGGTGGCATGTTGTTACTTACAAACAAAGTAAGTCATTAGACTGGAGAAGTAAACAGCTTCTGGTATTTTCTCTGAGAGACTATTACCACTTAAGAACTGCCCGAAGTGTTGAATGTTTGTGAAAAGTAGAAGATCATGCTTCTCAGTATTGGATAACCAGTTATGTAGAGGGGTGTGGAGGAGGCCATTTAATCTAAAGCAACATTTCTTGTGAATATTTAAATCCCCAGATAGGGGGTTGACTTAAAATATTAATTAAATATAGTTCTTATATCTACACAAACAGATTTTCCTAATTGACATTGCCTCAATGATTTTACATATCACAATTCTAAAGGTCAGAGTTAAAACTACAATGAGAGATACATGTATTCACACTCTGGTGTAAACCATGCAGAATAAGAATTATTATGATCGTATTTCTTAGCAGACACCCTTCCATGGCAACTTACGATTGTTATAATACATCACATTATTTTTACATATTTACCCATTGATACAGCTGTGTTTTTACTGGAGCAATCTAGGTAAAGTACATTACTCAAGGGTGCACCAGCAGCACCTGGGATTGAAACCAAAACTCTACTCCTGAGTCCAGACTCCTAACCACTACTCCACACTGCTGCCCATTGTGTAATAAATATGTCTAAATAAAACTTAAAATCACCTTATTTTCTTACATAATGAATATTTTAGTGAATATATTGTGTTCACACAGTGTTGTGTGTCAAAATATTACATACATGTTCAGCAACTCCACCTTTTAATAAAATATAATGTATTCACACATTATAGGTTCATACTTGGTGTATGGACCTATAATGTGTATGGGGACACAAATGGAAATGTTGTTTCAAGGCATTCAAGACAGAAAACAGGAGACACTTCTTCACACAGAGAGGCGTCACAATCTGAACAAACTCCCCAGCGATGTGGTAGAGGCTGAAAATTTGGGAACATTAAAAAATGGACTAGATAAGATCCTTGGATCACTTAGTTATTAATGGACACCAAATGAGCACGATGGCCTCCTCTCGTTTGTAAACTTTATTATGTTCTAATTGTAACATTTGTAGAGGAATAGATTTTGAACAGGGAAGGATACAAACATAAACACAGTTACAAAGAAAATGACGTTATTTGCCACATCTTGTTAATTTAATTTCTAGTAGTGTGTCATTCCAAGGACCTCATCAAACACTTTCTTCAAGATCCCAGCGAATAATTGTCAACTGTCATCATTTTCACATGTCTTGCCATTCTTTGCTGCAAGCGACTTTGGCTTCCTTTTGATCCACCCATAACATTTCAGTAGAATTCGGCCCAGATTGATGCTTTGGCCAATCCAGTAATTTGATCCATTTCCCTCTCAGAAGTCTTGCTGTTGATTTGGCTTTGTGCTCTGCCTCATTGCCCTGTTGAAATGTGAGGTTGTATTTGATAAGCCTAACACCACTGCTGGTACATATTATTTCAGTCAGCAGTAACTCTTGCTGTATTGTGACATTTAAGATCTGATTGTAAAGGTCTAATGCAGGTCTAGGGTTTGATTGAAGCTCCATGATATTTCCCTAATTACAAACAGTTATGTATATGACTCATACAAACATTTAGAAATATAGCATTTGCAATACAAATAACAAAAACAATTACTGAGTGTCACGGAATTTAAAAGTATGCATTATATCATTTACTCTTGTCCTGTGTGAAAGTTAGCATTTCTTTTAATTTTATTTTGCACGGAAGCTAATAAACTGCCCTATTTCCTCTACCAACTCCTAGACACTGCACCATTTAGATTTAAGGCATTTCCACTTGCCCGAGGTACAGCTGAAGATCTCTGAAATTGTTTTTTGGTGCTTCTGTCTTGGTAGGAGTATTTTCTCTTTGCATGTACTTACAACATTTTGGGGATTTGCTTTTTAAGATGCAGCAAACTGAGAAGTGGATCACAAAATAAATGCTTTTAATTTTCCTTGGGATAGCGAGTAAATAAAAGCATTGCTAAAAGTGCTCCAATCACAATGGTAAATGAACACTCTGCTGCGAAATATAATGCCCACTTCAGAGGTATCTGTTTTTCTGGCATTACTGTTTGACAGTTGCTGCAGCTGCTCGCAAAAGTATCTCTCCCCTCGCTCACAAATGTTGTGCAGTATACAACAGTGTATTATTACTATCTGTGTTATCAAGTCCAGGTTATATTCATTTATTGTAGCAAACACTTCTATCTGCTCTTAAAACCACCCCAAAACTACTTTCAAACACTGAGTGACTCCAACTCACTCCAGTTATTTTGATTATCTCAGCTTCCTAATGTTCGCTCACATGCCTTTAAAATGTGGGCATATTAATATTAATACCAAATCAAAACGCCCACTGGAGATACCTTATTGTAACAGTCATAGTTATCTAAACACCTGCATCAGTAGTATTTTATTTACATACATCATTATCTCTCATTAAAGCTGCAGAACAAATACAGTGACAAAGGGTTTTATATTGCATGTGTAATTAAGAAAACTCATCACCTCATTAGTGCTTTATGTCAAAGGAAACAAATAATAATTTAATAACTTTCTAGACATAATCTATAGTGGTATATCTACAATTTAATCATCAAGGATGTTCAATTTTCTTTTGAATTATACTTTAGTTTGTATGTTCAGCATATAATAGTGTTCATCTATTTTGGATTGTATTGAATTTACATAATCATTTCTATGTGTTAAATTATGATACACTAATACTTATAGAATATTTGAAAATCAGTTAACATATAGGCACCTGGATTTTGTATGAACAGAAATTCTATATTCTGCAGGGATTATTTTCATATAGAGACGAAAAGTAGGTCTCTATGTTGAATATGCTATTTCATTGCGTGTCATCTATTAAAATATATAATTAAATATATATAAATCATAGTTCGGTGGGTGATGTCAGTATTTCCACGTCAGGTTTAATTTAATCCCTACATTTTCTTCTCCCAGACATTGTCTGTGCAGAGTGAGGATGCCAGAGAGCATATTTCCATGATTTACCATTGGCAGCTGCAGGCAGGAGGAGCTGCAGACAGCGGTGTACCACTTTCCCAATTCTACTTAAGTGTTGCTGTTTTTTTCTTAAGCATTTTGGAATTCAGAATTTCTACAAAAACTCTGTCTGACTTTGAATTGTCCCTGTAATTCATGCAAGTCCCCACACATCCTAATATAACAGTACTATTTTTTTTTTTTTTTTGCAAATGATATACTTATTGCAAATGGTTTTAAAAGACAATTTGTAGTTTTCCATGAGAGGAATATTGTTGTGAACTCCATAAACAATAGCATTCCTTAATTATGTACAGTATCTTTAATTGTATATGCTTTTAAAATACATTATTCATCAGATACAATTCTTACTTGTAAAAAATGCATTCCCCTTTAAAAATTGGCACAGCAACTATAGCCTCCTTCATTTAAATGGCAACCGACAGATTCAGATTTAACTCTGAAGAATCCCATCTGTTATGATATTTCTGCTCTAATCCAGCTCCATGGGATGCAGCGTTGCAAGAGAGCCTAGAAGACCATTAACAAGTTCCTGGTAATTATTCGGGTCTTCTCAAGGTATTCCTCTGTGGAATAGATCGGTTCTCCATTCTTTACTGGCACATTGGTGGCAATCTTTTGATAAAGTTATGCAAAATGTTGTCTCAAAGCTTCCATTTAAAATAAATACCAGAATTCCTTTATATTGTTAATGTTTAAGGAAAGCCAATGCAGTTAGTCCAGATATACATTGATATTTAAACAGGTGCTGTGTGCAGGCTCATATGGGTGGTAAACAATTACCATGGAGACCAGATTTTGCTAGTGCGAGCTTCACGGAGCTGCAGTGTGGATGCCTGAACTCCGAGACAACACTGAGCATCCACAGTCTTTTTGCTTTTAGTAAGGACTTGATTGCATTCTAATGTGTTTTATTTTAACCAGATTATTTTTTTTGATAGTTTAATTTGATCCAACAATTTAAAGTGTTTGACTGTGTCTTACAAATGACTGAAACATTACATTTAGTAAGTTTATTATAAAAAATATAAAATAATTTCTACCTCATGCAGATTTGCAAGATCGTATTGCACAAGAATGCCCAGATTTTTTTATTAGAACGCAACCGTAATCAACAGAATTCCAGTTTTATACATGTGTATGCATCACAAAAAAGATTTTGTAAATGCATAGAAGCATTATAGATAATTTACAGAGAAGCATTTACATATTTTCAAGTCTATATAACTGCAGCACTTATTAGGTATTGTAAGAGTTAAAGATTAGGCCCACTTAAAAGATTAAAATTCCTGGTCATTTGCTCCACTTGAATCATTGTGGGAGCAGTGTACGTTTCAGCATGTTAAACAAATAAATTGTCTACAGATGTACAATTTGTGTGTTTATATGTGTATATATATATATATATATATATATATATATATATATATATATATATATATGTATATGTTAATGCATGAAGAGTGTATATATATTTATATATATATATATATATATATATATATATATATGTATTTATACACACACACATAGTATTTTATTATATTTATTACAATCTTGCGTACCTAAAAGGGTAATTGTGAACTGTCTATTGTGATCATTGTTCCAAGCTGTGGAAGGCAAGCATAATTAAAAAACCCATAATGTTCTGAAAATCCTACTTCCCACCACCCCACAAAAGCAAAATTATGGTATTTTCCTGTCTCAGATTAAAACTGAGAACTGCTGTTTGAAAGGACAAAATGTAAACCATCCCAAGCTCTTAAATGCTGCAAATAAAACATATGAGCCCAATATGAAGTAATGCAATTAGATTATAAAGAGGGTTCCCTCTGTCTCCGCCCACCAACTTCTAAGACTCACTCAAAGACAGACACAGAATAATCATAAAGTCTTCGCCTGCCACAGCAAAGCTAATTCAGGAATATAAAGAGTTTTTTCATGTTTATTGATTAATGAAAGATACATTTCCACACATTGAGCCGGCAAACACTTGGCAAGAGGTATCAGATTTGCTTTGCAGGATTAGTGTCTTAGTGGTGCTTGGTAGCATGTTTCTCTACTGAGTGTAAGGCTGGTGTCAGATGCTATCACTTAAGAACTGCTAGCACCAAGCAACTGCTAGATTGCTTCTGCTTGGGGCCGCTTGTCTCCACAATTGCCTATGTACATGCTCTGGTTTTCAAAAGAGCATTATTTATTATATTTTCATCTTGTCTTTAGAGAGTGTCGTCGGTGAACTTGTAATTCTTCAATGATTGGGGGACTGTGGCTCGTATGTGATGGGAGAGCTGGATTCTGAGGTCAGAAGTGAGACCAGGAATGTACTGCTACTTATTCATGCTGTCAGCTTCTCCATGACCTACAGTACGATATTTTGTAACCTCAAGAAGTCCTTTCCATTGAGCCACACAAGTCTCTGCAGTCACTCATTAAGGTAAGAATACTTTTTTCTTTTCATAAATGTGTTGCAAGTTCTGGAAATGTTTCTTGTGGCTATAATTGTTCATATCCAAATGATCGTTTTAAACAATATGTTGGAGAAATCCCAAAGCAAGTCATTTTAGTGGGAAAAGTGATATGTAAAGATGCATAGATATGTATGAATGCTGTATTAATAGATATGTTTGCTTGGAAACATTTTTTCCCTTCTGCAATGTTAACAAATTCAAGAATGATTGAAAGCATGTGTTTTTGAGATCTTAGTCAATCCTCATTTCCATACAGTTTTATTATAATTACAGTATAATTATACAGTGCCAGATCTTTAAATCATTTAGTTTGTGATGGATACTAATAAGGGAAACTGAGAACAATTGCATACTGAGTCAAAACACACGTATTCAGGTCGGAGTCATTTGGGAATTTGCCTTCCCTTATAATCTTCGGTAAAATATTTGAAAGACCAAGAATTGTAGAACTCTGTGATCTAAGCGAGGATGTAAACTGATATTCAGAATAACCCCAGGTGAAACTAGAACTGAAGCAGCTGACATAATGGCAACCACTTAATCAAAGCTGTGGCCATCCATTAGATATTTACTAGGGGGGAGACTATACCTTTCAGACAGGCAACTTGTTAGGTTGATTTATTAAGACTTCAAAGTTTTTCTGAAATAATATTTTAGAACTTCTAGCTTTCTGAATGTTTTGATAAGTATATACTTTTAATTAATAAAGGAAGCATTTTTCAAAAGTAATGTTTATTAGAATATTGATAAATTGACACAAATAGTATAAGCTAGTTCTATAGGCTTGCGGATGACAAAGCACAGCCATCTAATTGTATCTGAAACATCTGATCAAATTAAGCAGGTTAATACAGATTTTTTAAATGTACAATAGAAACATATATGGTGCAATGTATAATTTCAACAAATTAATAAAACAATGTTAATTTAAGAGCTTGTGGCCTGTTCAGTTTTTATCCAAATTCCAGCTGATGAAAGTCTTTTTTTTTACTAAGAAGATATGAGTAATATGTTAAGTCATCAGCAAACCCAATAAATATTTAATAGATCGTGACAATGTTAAGTAAATGTTTTAATAAAAAAGCTTGCATAAGTACTGCAAAATAGACTTTTCTCATTTTGTATGGACTCCAAAAACTCACACTGTTGGGAAGGCTGATTAATATTAATCTGGACTCCTGGAATCTGTAAGAATGTTACACAACATGTTAACTGTTGCTGGACAAACATGCTGAAAACCCAGTGATGTATCGCAATGGAGTGAACTTTTGCTTTTGGCTGATATCGTACATATTTGTATCAAAAACTGCCCTGCTGTGTTGTTGTTCAAAATGGATGACATACTTAACTGGAGGGGAAAATGTGCTGATTGTGTAGTGTCTGAGGAGTGCTTTTATGTTGTGGCTATGTAGTGAGTACAGTCACATCTCCCTCAGATTCAAACCGCTGTCCTGGACACACCTCCAATGGCCTCATCGGCACAGCAAGAGCAAGAGCCACTGCTTTTCCGTGGTTCTGCGCTTTCGAGAATGTGTCACTAGTATCCCATAACCTTGTGTCCCATTTGATGAATGATTTAACTGATATGGAGGGACCCACACCCTTTATGGTACTTGGTACTTGGCCCATGGTTATGTAGGACACCTTCATTAATGATCAAGATGTGGTTTATGCATGGCATTTGCTGAGGTCCTTAATGGGATCAACTATTCCATAGGTGTGAAGAGCGTTGGGAGCGTACACTCTTGCATCTTCAACCTGATTTCTGTTCTCCAGAAAAAGACGTTAGCTGAGAGTCGGAAGAAAAACACTTGACTTTATCCAAAAGTGACAAGACCGAAAATGAATTGCTTATAGGAGTGTTTAATTAGAAATGAACAACTTAAATTTAAAATGACAAAACACATCCCAAAGCATGACAAAATATAATGTTTATGCAGACGTTTAAAATAATATTATTATTATTTTTTGTAGGGGGTGGATTTATCACTGCAGTTTTTGTAATGAAGTGGCCATGCTGATGTTCATCAAGGTTTGAGATCAATGCTACCGATCCTTTAACTGAGAGAGAGAGAGAACCATTTAGGGATCTTTATCGATCGATTTTATGTGGTCTAGGACTGAAATTGAAGCATCTATTGGGCCATTTGTTTCTCTACACTCCAAACCGTTTTAATTTACATGCTGCTTTGCAGTATTGGAAATGGATAGTAAGAACAATCCTGAAACCAATACAGCCGGCACTGTTTAGTCTAATCATCTCCTCTGGAGGAAATACAATAGCCAAGGGTCAAGCTGCTGCTGTGATATAATACTTGCAGAATGCAGGTAAATAAATTAAATGAGTGGTGCTTTTTCACTTATCTTTATTATGAAAATCAGATTTATTTGATGAAATATGTGTGTTAGTGCCAAGGATTACAAAAAAGGAAATAAAAAAGTAGTACATATCTTACTGTTATCTTATCATAAAGAGAAAGAAGCTTTTAAAGTCTATCTATTGTTTTTCAACACATGATAATGTTTATATGCCATGGCCTGTTTGTAGATGCCTGTGTGTGTCTGACTGTTGGGATTTAGGAATAAACGGCTGGATGGTGTGGCCAAGTGTCTCTTCAAAATGCCAAATTATGATTCACTGTGCCTGAAATGGAAATTAAAGCCAAAAATCTCAGCCAGTGAAATGTGGGACCGATTTTTACATGATTTGGTTCACTTAAATATTCTTTACTAAATCCAGAAGATCCACACATGCTCATGTGTACACATTGCCATTCCATTTCCTCACATCCGTTCATATGGTTTTTCCCTCATTGTGGAGTGGTATGTTTGCAGCACGGCCAATATAACATTAAATAAAAATGTTGCAAATGTAATGTATTGTATGAAAAACAAATATAATGTGCTGATGCATTTGTTGACAGGATGCACACTTATGTAATTAGTTCAAGGTCTATGATATCTTGCCAAAATGCATGTTTGTATCTAACCACTTGTCCCACTCTTTTTTGTATATAAATGTCAGTCTCAAAAGGAAAAATGTGGTTTATCCTTTATATCCCTTAATCTTTGTGGACTGCGCTTAACATCTGAATACATAAGAGCTCAACTCCTCCTACTCTGTTGTCTCTGTTTTCAGCTGGAAAGTAAGGATCTCTGCATTTCCATTGCAATTTCCATTTTAGAATTGACAGCTGCCATTGCATCACAATAGGATAGCTAAGTTAGTTTCAATAAACTGTAGCATTTGAGAAATTGAGATAATACACTGAGTGACCCCTGAATATACTGCAGGTTCAAGTGGAGTCATGGTTATAAATGTCCAGCTATGCTCCCTCAACAGATAAAACGTCTGAAAAGGCCATTGCATGTCTTCTTGTCTAATTGTCCTTTCAAACTGATTCAATAGGGCAATCCCCTCCTTGACCTGCCTGCGTGAACCAACATCAGATGACAGGTTAAGATAATTCCCATTGACACTTTTGCTGTTTTTGTGCAATTATTACCTATTTCAACCTGACATCTCAGAACTTTAATTACAAATTAACTAGTCTGATATTTAAAAACAAAATGAACAATTCTTGCAGTTGATACTATTTAAGAAATGTTTTGTGTATTTGCATTTTATTTTATTTTACTTTAGTTCTACAGTGCTTCTTCACTGCCTGCCAAGTACAATCATATCCCCTAATTCATTCTGGTGGTGGTGAACGGGACTGAAATCAGGAGATTATTGGCCAAGAACTAAACACTTGGAGACTTTGTCTACATACAAAAGCTGAGGTTAACCATGAAGCATGTTTGGAATCTTTATTATGCAAAAAGTAACATTTCCTTCCATTTTGTGGTTGGTTTTCCTGTTTGTCCATCATAGAAGTTGCTTTACACCACTAGATTATGATATGAAAATATGATGTGAGCTGGCTGTTGATAAGACGTGCTTCATATTTTTTCATTGGAATCCCTGCTGAGACTCTTCTTTATGATAAATACATTGACATAAAATGATAGTTTGCGAATACAATCCCGGTTATCTAAAAAAGGAAACACTGCCCAAGGGGGAGGGGTTTCTGCGCATTTCCGTTGGAACCCGATTGAAAACATCACTCTATCAAAGTGGCCATTGGCTCCTGCGGACGTCAATCAAAACAGGTCCCTTCCCACTTCCTGTTCTATAAAACGCGCACAAAATCTGTGCTGGTTCTTCCTTTTTCAGATAACTGTTGTTGCATTCGCAACCTATTGTTATATTTCAAGTTGGAAGCACTGCCCAAGGGGGAGGGGTTACTGTATAACAAAACTGTCGCAAGGGAGGAGGCAGCGAGCTGATAAGGGAGCCTGCCCCGAGGTGCACCGCTAGGGGCCTCGGCAACACGACTCCAGACAGGAGCTACGGAGGCTCCTTGGGGCCAGCCTGGGCTGTCCAGGAGCAAGGACCATAGTCACGCTCTTTGGGAACTGTCTGCAATGAGCATATACAAAGTGGGGCTACAGAGGTAAACTCTTACACCCTCCACTTACAATAACAAGTCCGGCTGCTCTACTAGTGCATCTAGGAGCGAGGCCGTTTATCTACTTGCACAATACATGGTGCGGGCAATCAAGCAACTTGTGCACCTTCCGCGCATTAATGTGGCAGTGAACCCCTAATCCTGTAGGAGCAGAGCCACAGACCCACTGAATAACACACATCTGGCTAGTCAACTGAGTTGCCACAGCTGGACATAACAGTATATATAGTGTGGCAGCAGGAACATTCATGAGAAATCATATTCACTGATACAGAGCGGCCAGCTCCACTGTGCTGTCATAACAACTAAATACAACACGGGGTGCAGGAAGCAAATCATGCACCACTATGTGACATGGGAGCAGTTGTCACCTATTAGTGCAGCTAATGCAGGACAACAGCAGGCTCTACCATGACCATCTAACCATAACATTGCGGTGTGCAGGAAAACCGTTCATGCACTCTTCCCATAACATGGAAGCATTGGCTGCTGGCTCCACTAGCCCAGGCAGGAGCAAGGCCACACCAGCTCTACAGTGTCACTCAAATGAACTATATACACCACAGTGCGCAGGAACCAACTCATGCGCCACCCGCTGAACACAGGAGCAGTTAGCTAACGCAGGGCAACATTAGCTCTACTGTGCTGACAAATTAACTATGTACACAGCGGAACATGAGCGCCCGCTCAAGTGTTTACCACTGAGGACAGCAGCAGCGGTCTCCTGCTCTATTGCACACAGCCAGAGCGGCCACAGACCTGCTGACCAAGGAACTATATACACAGTGAGGCAGCGAACAACTCGAGCGCCATCAGCTGGAAACAGCAGCAGTGAGCTCCAGTTTACACAAGCTAGAACGGAGCCATAGTTCTGCTGTTTACATATGTTTTTTATATATATATATATATATATATATATATATATATATATATATAGAGCGGGGTACAGGCCAGATGCATGCACCACCGCAACACAATGCATAATGAACAAACTATATACAGGTATATATGCATGTGCAACATGCCTGTAGGCCGCATGGCAGACCCAGGGAACACATCTACAGGCTGTCAGCAAGTCCAGCTCACTCGGGTGCTCGACTGGAAGTCATAGTCCGGTGGAAGGGAAGACACAGTTCAATAGCTCCCTCAGGATGCACTAACAGGGGCAGATTGGGAGAGGAAAGGCAGGAGCCAGAGCCCGTAGGCTACTAGGGCTTGACTGCAGCCAACACCGGGTTCCCAATGGAAGGGACCGGTCCCGTCACATCCAGCCTGTAGAACTGGACAAATGTAAGTGCCGAGGCCCAAGCTGCAGCCGCACAAATGTCTGCCAAGGGGCACCTTGAAAAAGGGCCCATGATGTGGCAACGCCTTCGAGTTGAGTGGGCCACCAGGGGTTCAGGCACCGGAGTACTGATGGACTCATAGGCCATGGAAATGGTGTCTACAATCCAATGTGAGAGGTGCTGCTTTGAAAGCGCCTGGCCCTGTGTCCGTGCTCCATAAGACACAAACAGTCCGGGGTCGGGGGGGGCGAGGGGAGTAGGCCACCAGCCAAAGGGAAGCCTAGAAGCGAGTCCGCACCCGCAGACAGTGGAGAGCAGCAGAGCTTGATCCCACCAAGTGAGAGAGCGAGACCTCCCACAGCCGCAGAAGTGGGCTGTAGTGTGGGCGCAAGCCGGCAGAGGAGCACCTCACGGGTGGGATCTCTTACGACCGACTGAGGTCTGATTTTTAGCTGCTAGCGCTCCTGTTGTGGAGGAAAATGACCTCCAGTGCGCGGATGGACAGGATTGAAATTAGCTATAAATAAGACACACAATGTGTGTCAGACAGAGATGTAATGAAATGGTGGTGGACAACATTGTTAGAGAAGCCAGCCAAAATACACAGTTTGTAAGGTCTAATGCAACACACAGACACAGAAAGCTCACGTTCTCAGGTCCAGCAAAATGGCAAAAGATGACGAACCTACGCTGACATCAAGTTTTATAGAACAGGATGTGGGAAGGGACCTGTTCTGAGTGACGTGCGCAGGGGCCAATGGCAGCTTTGATAGAGTGACTTTTCCATCGGGTTCCTATGGAAGTGCGCAGAAACCCCTCCCCCTTCGGCAGTGCTTCCCACTTGAAAGATAATCTATTTGCACTGCCAGCACATTAATGAGCCTCAGGTTTTGCCAGGGAGTAATCTGACAAATAGTTTGTTTTGGAATCACATTCAGTAGTCAGATGGAGATTTGTCTGTAACAAAAACATTTATGACAAAGAGAATCAAATATGGCAATTCAAATCCGGTGTATTTTTGAGGTGAAGACATCTCTTAATTAAGACAGATGAGAATGCACATTGTTAAGCTATGTTCTTTTTGTGTATTATACAAAATTACCAAAACGGGGGATTAAAAAAAAAAATATGTCAAATTAATCATGTATAAATGAATAAGTCGCAAAAGGACCAACTGTCTGGCAACTGTCTTTGCAATATATTCATGGTCTCAGAAATAGTATATGTTGTTATCTTTTCAGTAAACACATGATTTAAGTATATTATTCTTAGTAGTAGTAGTAATAATAATAATCTGCACATGGTTTTGGTGCAGCAAAATTCATACAGGTGAAAGATATTTTTCAGATCTGTAAATAATACAATTAATAACTGAAGTACATTAGATTAGCATGTCTGCCAATGAATTTCTCATGTTTGCAAATTAGCTTAAACATTTACTTCTTGATTGACTTTAAGATATATTTACAAAACTATCTTAACTGGAATACAGATATAACATGAGAAAATGTAATGTGAAAAAATTGCAGAGAATGATGTACATAATTATAAAATGCAATAGGAAAATAAACTGTAAAATACAGATATTGCACATTGTTACTTTAACATTCTGGCTTTTATGGCAGATTAAAGTAGAATATTTACATTTTGTCTGTAAAATATATATGCATATATAAACCATGGATACAAATTTAAAACACTAAGCAATTACATTGGTTTTCTGTACAAACATGAAGCATATCATTGCTGGCATTCTGAAAGTAATTTATAGCAGAAGAAACTTGCACATTTCAAAGCCCAAGGCAACATGATGTATAGCCCCCTAATATGCGAAATGGCACTTTGGTCTGTTATTTAGCTTGTCTTTTACATAGAGCTCAGCTAAAGGTTATCAATAACACAAGATTGGAATGGATTACATTAGAATTAAAGCATGTGAACACCTCCTGCTAGAGCAATTACTCCTTAAAAATGATCAATCGGTATACAATCTTCAGAAGGGCCTGCAATTAATTTTCATTATCGCCAGGGAGTGATAAATGTACATCACAGAAGACTAATGTGCATGTTGTTGACCAGAGTTGGTGATAATATGTCAACTGTATTGTTTCAAACAGTCCTGCAAAGAATGCTCTTTGATAAGGGGGCACAGACAGTGGGCAGAGACTCCACTGTTGGCTAGTAGGCAGGTGATTTCCTGTTCCAAAAAAATGACACCATAAAAAACCTGGATGTAATTTATTTCTGCAAAGCGGCTGTTTTGTCCTGAAGAGGGTATGGAACCCAGTTTGTAACAATTACATACAGATGTGGAACCAGATATGTCCTTAAGAATCTTGGAAAATATTGGGCGTAGAATAAGTATCACTCAACAGTGTCTATCAAAGTCTATATGTCTCTTGTCATTTCCCCATTTCTCAGTGAGTGCTTTTACATTCATGTGATGCCTTCCAGCACAGGAATTGTAATTGAAATCTTTGACCTCCTGTTGTTAAGCTTCCACAAAGTCTCATTTGATGGCAAAAGAAGCATAACTTCAGCCCTTCGAAATCCTACAGGAATCCTCCAAGTCAACCCAATTCCCAAGAAATCACATAGATCAACATTACTGACGTAATATGATTGTGCTGCTTCCTAATAGCAGGCATAGGATGCTGCCAAAAAGTACTGTCATACATACTTTGCCAATCTGTTTATGATTCTAGAAGTTTTTTCAGACCTGACCCCCATCCCATGTCTTAGTTTTTCTTTCTTTCAGCACCTAATACATTATTTTGAAATCTGCACTGCTTTACACAAAACATTCACTGCTTGGTTATAATATAGACACTACATATTTTATATTTTAAGTAGTGTAGAGGTTTAACCAAATGATGGGTTCTTGTAAGATTAGACACATTAAACCTTGGTGGTGTCTTTAAATGAAAACCAACATGTAGAATAAACATATATTTCCTGAGCTTATGTGTTTTACTGATGTAGATTATAGTGACAGTAGCTATTGTGTCATTGTTTAATATGTAGAAGGCTTTTAATTAAAAACAACAACAACAACACAAAACCAAAACATAGTCGAATCTGACGCCAATGGCTCATTTTACTTGTGTTATTCCTTGTTCTTGTTTTAGCCTTCAAGGGTATAAAGGTGCCTGCCTGTCATGTGCACTGAACTGAAAAGAACATACACATAAAAAGAGATTTTTAAAGAATAAAAGAAAAAAGATACCAGTAAAGTGTTCTCTCTCAAAAACTCAAACAGGATTAAATATATACAGTGGGGGAAAAAAGTATTTGATCCCCTGCTGATTTTGTGTGTTTGCCCACTGACAAAGAGATGATCAGTCTATAATTTTAATGGTAAGTGTATTTTAACAGTGAGAGACAGAATAACAACAACAAAATCCAGAAAAATGCATTTAAAAAAAGTTATAAATTGATTTGCATGTTAATGAGGGAAATAAGTATTTGACCCCTTCGACTTAGTACTTGGTGGCAAAACCCTTGTTGGCAATCACAGAGGTCAGACGTTTCTTGTAGTTGGTCACCAGGTTTGCACACATCTCAGGAGGGATTTTGTCCCACTCCTCTTTGCAGATCCTCTCCAAGTCATTAAGGTTTCGAGGCTGACGTTTGGCAACTCGAACCTTCAGCTCCCTCCACAGATTTTCTATGGGATTAAGGTCTGGAGACTGGCTAGGCCACTCCAGGACCTTAATGTGTTTCTTCTTGAGCCACTCCTTTGTTGCCTTGGCTGTGTGTTTTGGGTCATTGTCATGCTGGAATACCCATCCACGACCCATTTTCAATGCCCTGGCTGAGGGAAGGAGGTTCTCACCCAAGATTTGACGGTACATGGCCCCGTCCATCGTCCCTTTGATGCGGTGCAGTTGTCCTGTCCCCTTAGCAGAAAAACACCCCCAAAGCATAATGTTTCCAACTCCATGTTTGACGGTGGGGATGGTGTTCTTGGGGTCATTCCTCCTCCTCCAAACACGGTGAGTTGAGTTGATGCCAAAGAGCTAGATTTTGGTCTCATCTGACCACAACACTTTCACCCAGTTCTCCTCTGAATCATTCAGATGTTGGCAAACTTCAGACGGGCCTGTACATGTGCTTTCTTGAGCAGGGGGACCTTGCGGGCGCTGCAGGATTTCAGTCCTTCACGGCGTAGTGTGTTACCAATTGTTTTCTTGGTGACTATGGTCCCAGCTGCCTTGAGATCATTAACAAGATCCTCCCGTGTAGTTCTGGGCTGATTCCTCAACGTTCTCATGATCATTGAAACTCCACGAGGTGAGATCTTGCATGGAGCCTCAGACCGAGGGAGACTGACAGTTATTTTGTGTTTCTTCCATTTGCGAATAATCGCACCAACTGTTGTCACCTTCTCACCAAGCTGCTTGGCGATGGTCTTGTAGCCCATTCCAGCCTTGTGTAGGTCTACAATCTTGTCCCTGACATCCTTGGACAGCTCTTTGGTCTTGGCCATGGTGGAGAGTTTGGAATCTGATTGATTGATTGCTTCTGTGGACAGGTGTCTTTTATACAGGTCCCTTTAAGAGAGTGCTCCTAATCTCAGCTCGTTACCTGTATAAAAGACACCTGGGAGCCAGAAATCTTGCTGATTGATAGGGGATCAAATACTTATTTCCCTGATTAACATGCAAATCAATTTATAACTTTTTTGAAATGCGTTTTTCTGGATTTTTTTGCTGTTATTCTGTCTCTCAGTGTTAAAATACACCTACCATTAAAATTAGAGACTGATCATTTTTTTCATCAGTGGGCAAACGTACAAAATCAGCAGGGCATCAAATACTTTTTTCCCTCACTGTACTTAATTTGCTGTGTAATAAACTCTGGCTGATATCAAGAAATAACTTGGTTTGACATAAACTATTATTTTATAATGCTTGAAAGCTATCAATTTTGCAACACGTCAATCTTTACTTTGTGGTGACTTGTTTGGTCATGCTGTGTGATTTGCCAAATTTGCAACAACACAAAGTAAAACATATGATCTAGACTATGACACAATAACAATGCAATTCCATTACCACAGATATTAACCAGATTATGGTGTATATTGTAAATACTAATATAGTTTTAATAGCGCCTAGCTCTTGATTGCATCTGCCTCCACAACTGCATGGTGCAAGACCAATCATCACAGCAGTTACTCATTTCCTGCCCCCTCTCCCAACATCATTGGTCTTCTGGGTGTCATTGAAGTTTCTAATAATTTTGCCATTGTCAAACATTAAATGATTGCATCACTCTCGGGCTTTATATTTATTTAATTTGGAAAGCGTTGCGGTTAACCCATCACGATGGAAATGAGGCGGAAAGGACCAAGTTCATATGCAAATTACCAACAAGTACAGTGATGCCACCAATTACATCATGGCTGTCGAGCAACACCAAATTTTTCTGTCTTGGATCTGGCACAAGGAAATGGACGTGAACCCAGGGAGAAAAGGCGTGGTTTCAATGCCTTCTTTGATTGCCTTTAACTGTCACTTCAGAGTGAGTGAGCTGCCCATATCTGGTAGGATATGATTTTATATAGACCTATGGCTGACTTATTGTATTTGTTTTTGGTAAGAAACAGTATTTGCATAATAATCTATCTAATCTAATAGCTAATTTTGCATTATTTTCTATTGAAACCGTAATATTTCCAGTTATTCTTTTAACATCACAAATGTTACTTAGTTTCAGTGGGGAAGATAACTTTGGACTGATTAATACATACTTTTAGTAAGGACACTGTATTCAGCCCATGCACATGAGATGAATTAAACTTGGCATAGGAGAAAGTGAAAAGGTATGTTACTGCCACAGGAGAAAGATTTCCACTCAAATGATTATTTATTTCCTTTTTACAATTAATTGATAACCATGGAAACCGTTTTTAATGTTATGTTGCTCACCTTGTATTTTTTTAACAACTTCATCCCTTTTACAGATTGTATTAAAATATATTTTAAAAAATAAACCTACATCCATGCAATGTCTCATGTTACCTGTTAGAATTCCTGCACATTTATTAATATTACCTGGAGTATAGCAGTGTTGTGAGAACAGTTAAAAAGCCTAGGCCTATTATTTAAAATAATGGCCTTATGTTTTTACTCTATGAAGTCATAGTTAAATTTGGTCGGGTGACTAAAGTGGGGGTGCAAAATGCCTATTCCAATACATTTATTTTTTCTTCTGTTTTACTTGACTTTGTTATTGTATAAGGATTGTGTTAAGCATTGCATCATTTATTTATTTTTCTTAATAATGTGATTATATATTTATATTTGTCATCCTAATGATGTCATACTATATATTTATAGCTATAGGCTTCATAAACATGAGACTTTAGGAACAGTGTTATACATATGTATTCAGATTTTTGTACCAGGTTTAATAAGTACTAGACACAGCCATTAAGTTGATGAGTTTAAGTTGGCAATAGATGTATAAATCCAAGAGAGGATTTACTGAACTTAACGAAAGCAAACATAACAAATGAAGAGAAAACTGTATTTCACAGAGTTGTCGGGATAAATAATGTTAAATAAAATAAAATAGAAATGTGACCTGGGGCAAAATATGCTTAAAATGTGCTTAATACACCGGTGATAAAGTTCTCTAACAGCAATGAAAAAAGGTCAGCTTGTACACAGTTCTTTAGGGAAATTGCAAGAATGTAAACTCTCAGACAAATCAGTTGCATATAAACCTCACATGTTTGTAAGTAGTGGATAATTTCCTGTACCTAATAAAGAAAGAAAAGTTACTTCCTGAATTCTGGAATACTGGAATTCTGACTTATTTGTTGATTTATATATTTGTACATATGTATTACTTTATAAGGTTGTATTAACATGTATTAATAATCAATAAATCATATTTAGCATGTTTCTACATTAATGGTATAGTTTATTAACTAAAATAATTCAGTTTAATTAATATTTTCAGAGAAACCGGTATGTTTGCAAGCACTATGCTGTGTTACGAGTCAACACAATACCGCTGTAAACTGAGCTGCCTGCAGCCAACTCTGTAACAACTTCTTTTTAGTGTTTTCAGTAAGGAGGAAGCAGTTACTGTAGCAGTTCATGATAGATATTAGGAAGCCAGGAAGCAGAGTGGAACAAAAAATTGGATAATCATGGAATCTCAATATTTTACCATTTTACTTTAAAGTGGCACAATGATGATAAATTGGGGTATTTGTACAAACCTTTTCTTCCTCAGTCTGATTTTATTGCTTGAGAAGAGCACTTCGCTGTCAATAACATGAACCATATGGTCATCCGTTTGATGTGTGCTTAGTCTTCCATTTGGAGTTATGGCTTTCTTTCCTTGCACCTGAATTCGATAAGAACCAGGCTTCCTTCACTGGCCTGACTGAAAAAAAACCTCATAATGGATTAACTCTGTGACAGATTGTGCATGGCAGATGTACCGAAAAGAAATAAATAGTTAGTTATTTAAGAAAATCAAAGTAAATGAAAATAGGCCCAAAAGAAAGTCAGTTTAAAATACAGATAAATTGTCTCACTTTATATATGCAAGTTATCTTTATACCCATACAAACCCATAACATCAAAGAGACAAGGAAAACAAGGGCCTATTTTTCTTCTTCTTAGGATGCCAGCCCAGTCTGTATTAGTAATTTTTATTGTTTCAATATTTGTCCTTTGTTAACATAGTTGGAAAAATCAATGTAAATTAGTATTTTTATTGTTGTTGTCATTTGTTTTAAAAAAACAACTGCACTGAAATGCTTTTTTCTGTACTAGTAGAACTAATACATTAAAATAATATTTGTGTACAAAACATACATTTATTTATTTCATTAATCTTTATGGAGCAATGCTATTAGAAATATATGTGTTTGGTGGGATATAGGCCTATACATCATTTACGATTGAATAATATCTAAAGCCTCCACTTCTCTTTGCCATGCTTTCCTCAAAATGTCATTTTGTCAACAAGTTTAACACATGTTTCCTTTTAGAAAATGAGCTGTTGTTTGAAATGGTAAACTAATCAAGATGCATTGTGCAATTATCATTTCTGATGTCGTATTGTAACTGGAACACAACATTTAATTTCATTCTCCAGAGACATTTGCTGTGTGAGCATTACCACTGACAAGTGGATGTGTCTTAATTTCCTAGAATCAGTCACATTCACTTAATTTGTGATAAATGGATGTAATTTATTCCCTTTCATTCTTGGATGCAATCCAATAAAAATACCGTGGTGTATATTTGTATTTTCCTAGTTTGCAAAATTAGAAAGGACTGTTTATACAAATAGCTTTGTTTTTCTGTAATATAATTTTCTGGATGTTTTTTTTCTAGATTTTTGTTGTTGTACCTATTACTTTTGACAATAGAAGTCTCCAGACCTTGTACACATTCAGAAAGTGGGTTTGGATTTAGCTCCATTGACTTATATAGAAAAGGCTACATTTCTGTTGTATAGTCATATGGGCAGGACAGAATTGATGGGAGGTTCCTCAGCCTTGCTCTTTAAGTAAAGATTCAGCCCTGTGTGTAGTTGGAGTTGTTGTTGAGCTGTTGAAGTGAATTGTCGGCAGATCTGCACTGTATGGAGCAAGTGTGGGTCTGCAAAGAACGCATCTAATAGAAGCAGCAGTAATACCTGGGTTAGTGGAGAAGTTTAGATGGCAAGAGGATCACTTGGCAATCCCTCTGGGAACACAGTTTTTTACTGCAGTGACATTAGCTGGTCTCTTTTTCCCTGAATCACTTTTGCAGTTCATCACAGAGGCCTAGAGCTCAGCACAGAACAGGACATGAAATGTTTTCCTCATTACTCTTTATATGAGTTCTGTCTCATTGGCACATTTATTTTATACTTAGCATTTAAATAAGTTTCTTACTGAAATATTAGGATGACTGGACTGCAAAAACTAAAAATATATGACAAATTTGTTAATGCTGGAATGAGATAAGAGATACTTTCAGGATACTTCAATCATTACATTAAAAAAAATATATATGTATATCTATATTATCATTTAATTAAATGTGGAAATCTTTGAATAAAGCACAGTGCACAAAACAGTATCATTCTATAACATCTAAGACCCATTTTAGGAATAATGCAAAGTTATCTTAATGTTTTGTTGATCACACATTTTTTTCAAATGAATCACTCATTATTGATATCAACTTTCAAGAAGATTGTTTAATCATTAAAGAAGCTTTTTAAAAGTAGTCCTTATACGCGTTACAATATAATGTGGTTAATGTGTTACTTGCCAACAATTAGATTATTAACTTAGTCTGGTAACAGTATTTTTACCTTTTACAGCTCGTCTCCTGAATAGTCAGTTCCAAAGTTTTCAAGAAAAATGATCAAAAGCCTCTTGAAACCTGTACGCTAAACGTACAGCAGATGTTCTCCTTAGACTGGCACACATTGCCAAGCATAACTCATGCAGAATCTATGCTAATGAGCCATCTTGTCTCCTTGGCAAAACAAATCCTATTATCTCCACAGATAAATGTGAATTGTCTGATCTGTCTTGGTCTGTCATTTGGTGCATATGTCTTCATTTCCATTTCCACATAGGAGTGCATGATGCACTCATTAGCCACCTGTGTTGGTTTCTCCTTGGGTTTGCCTTTCAGTTTAAATTAAATACAAAAAGGTATTTTTATTTAATATCATACTGAAAACACTCTCTCTCTCTCGCTCTCTCTCTCTCACACACACACACACACACACACAATTTGATTAGGAGGTTAACATAATGCATAATAACTTATTAATATATAATAACATAATACTTATTGTCTTAGAATCTCTACAGAATCCATGTAATTTTTGATTTATATGTTTGAAGGATAGCTTAAAAAATTTGATGAGTTTATTGCATGACATTCTTACTCTCCATGAAATACTGTGATTTCCTTCCTCCTATGAGAATATGCTTTATGATCTAAAAAAGTCATATTTTATACCAGTGCAGACAGAACAGAATAGCAAACAGTTTTGTATTCTAAATTATTAAATCCAATGGTGTGTCAGACTTGAAAGCCTTGAGAAATAGCCAACATTTTTCGCAATATTGTCTTTAGAGAGCACGGAATGAAGTCAATCAACATCATATTTATTGTTTATAGATTTTCATTTCAATTACTATTTTTATTTGAGATTACATATTATATACCATAAGAATTAACTCAGCATTCAATATCACAAAACATAACACCCCAGTGCATAAGTTTTATAATTGGAATAATACCTTAAAACCATCACGTTGGAGAAACAAACAAAAACAATATTGACTGCCAATGAGTATAATACTCTCTGTTCAAACAATTTTCCATTCTTATGGAATTCAGTCATTGTACAACAAGTATTTTGGGTAACCTTGCCATTTCCTGTTTAATTCGGGGATGTGAAATAAAACAGTGAGGAGATTTGAGATATTCTTAGCCTGATATAAGTATGTATCCTTAGGTTACAACAAAAACAACATGCATGCAATATTTCACCTTAAATTGTCTTATTAAGCACAGAGACTGATTCAGTGCCTGGACAAGATAGCATTTTAGACAATTCCTAGCAAAGAATGCTGACACAAAAGAGATACTTCAATTACACATTGGACACTATTTTAAGGTCCAGATAATTTATTATTTTCTCAGCTAGCTAGCCTAGAGGAAGGGTGATCCATTAGTCATGAACTCCCTCTGGTTTTCTCTGGTAAAATCTTTTTTGTTTAAAAAGTGTTTTCTCCTCTCCAGTGTACTGAAGAATCCAGCTAGCTCTTAGGAAAATGAAAAGAGAAAAAAAGAAACAATCGTGATGGTGTAAGTGATCTTTTCTCCTCAAACTTTCCTATGTTCTAGGAAAGACAAAGTGGTATACTTTCTGATAGTACTGGTTTGTAAAAGTGTAATCTAATCTGAAATGTATTGTGACTATATGGGTAAGACCTAGTAATTTAATTGTAGCTGTTTCCATAAAACTAACCACTGCTAATGCACTCCTGTATATGACTGCCTTAATATAAACATCAGGCATAAATACAATGGATATGATTCCTATTTGTCCGTTTAGATTCAATCACGGTAAATGAAAGACGGAAAGAATGACCGACAGCACTGGAAAATCTAAGTTTCTGGGTGCCGTATGTTGCCGCAAATCTCAGATGGAACATATGCCTTTATACATGAACGTAAACACATATACACACACGCACATATGTGTGTATGTATCAAACATATGTGTTTGTATATACAGTTAGGTCCATAAATATTTGGACAGTGACACAATTGTCATCATTTTGGCTCTGTACGCCACCACAGTGGATTTGAAAGGAAACAATCAATATGTGCTTTAAGTGTAGACTTTCATCTTTAATTTGAGGGTAGTTACATCCAAATTGGGTGAATGATGTAGTAATTACACCAATTTATATATGTGGTCCCCCCAATTTTAGAGGCTCAAAAGTAATTGGACAAACTAACATAATCATGAATTAAATTGTGAGTTTTAATACTTGGTTGCAGATCCTTTGCAGTCAATGACTGCCTGAAGTCTGGAACCCATAGACATCACCAGAGGCGGGGTTTCTTCCCTGGTGATGCTCTGCCAGGCCTGTCCTGCAGCTGTCTTTAGTTCCTGCTTGTTCTTGGGGCGTTTTGCCTTCAGTTTTGCCTTAGAAATCAAAACAAACCAATCAGAGAGATAGCAAAAACATTAGCTGTGGCCAAATCAACTATTTGGTACATTCTTAAAAAGACAGAATGCACTGGTGATGCCAAAAGGCCCAGAAGACCACGGAAAATACCCCAGAAAAAGCAGGATTTGCAACCAAGTATTGTAATTCTTACACTGTTCACCCAATTTGGATGTAACTACCCTCAAATTAAAGATGAAAGTTTACACTTAAAGCACATCTTGATTGTTTCCTTTCAAATCAATTGTGGTGGCGTACAGAGCCAAAAAGATGACAATTGTGTCTCTGTCCAAATATTTATGGACCTAACTGTACAGAATCTCTGAATACAAATACATCAGAAAGTATAGAATAGTTACACATATTTTTACATATACAATGTTCAGAATCAACTGCATGAATCTGGTGTCCATGGTACATGCCTCTCCCGAATAAAAGCATGGAGATATACAGTGAGGGAAAAAAGTATTTGATCCCCTGCTGATTTTGTATGTTTGCCCACTGACAAAGAAATGATCAGTCTAAAATTTTAATGGTAGGTGTATTTTAACAGTGAAAGACAGAATAACAACAACAAAATCCAGAAAAACGCATTTCATAAAAGTTATACATTGATTTGCATGTTAATGAGGGAAATAAGTATTTGACCCCTTCGACTTAGTACTTGGTGGCAAAACCCTTGTTGGCACAGAGGTCAGACGTTTCTTGTAGTTGGCCACCAGGTTTGCACACATCTCAGGAGGGATTTTGTCCCACTCCTCTTTGCAGATCCTCTCCAAGTCATTAAGGCTGACATTTGGCAACTCGAACCTTCAGCTCCCTCCACAGATTTTCTATGGGATTAAGGTCTGGAGACTGGCTAGGCCACTCCAGGACCTTAATGTGCTTCTATTTGAGCCACTCCTTTGTTGCCTTGGCTGTGTGTTTTGGGTCATTGTAATGCTGGAATACCCATCCACGACCCATTTCCAATGCCCTGGCTGAGGGAAGGAGGTTCTCACCCAAGATTTGACGGTACATGGCCTCGTCCATTGTCCCTTTGATGCGGTGCAGTTGTCTTGTCCCCTTAGCAGAAAAACACCCCCAAAGCATAATGTTTCCACCTCCATGTTTGACGGTGGGGATGGTGTTCTTGGGGTCATTCCTCCTCCTCCAAACACGGCGAGTTGAGTTGATGCCAAAGAACTCGATTTTGGTCTCATCTGACCACAACACTTTCACCCAGTTCTCCTCTGAATCATTCAGATGTTCATTGGAAAACTTCAGACGGGCCTGTACATGTGCTTTCTTGAGCAGGGGGACCTTGCGGGCGCTGCAGGATTTCAGTCCTTCACGGCGTAGTGTGTTACCAATTGTTTTCTTGGTGACTATGGTCCCAGCTGCCTTGAGATCATTAACAAGATCCTCCCGTGTAGTTCTGGGCTGATTCCTCACCGTTCTCATGATCATTGAAACTCCACGAGGTGAGATCTTGCATGAAGCCCCAGACCGAAGGAGACTGACAGTTATTTTGTGTTTCTTCCATTTGCGAATAATCGCACCAACTGTTGTCACCTTCTCACCAAGCTGCTTGGCGATGGTCTTGTAGCCCATTCCAGCCTTGTGTAGGTCTACAATCTTGTCCCTGACATCCTTGGACAGCTCTTTGGTCTTGGCCATGGTGGAGAGTTTGGAATCTGATTGATTGATTGCTTCTGTGGACAAGTGTCTTTTATACAGGTAACGAGCTGAGATTAGGAGCACCCCCTTTAAGAGAGTGCTCCTAATCTCAGCTCGTTACCTGTATAAAAGACACCTGGGAGCCAGAAATCTTGCTGATTGATAGGGGATCAAATACTTATTTCCTTGATTAACATGCAAATCAATTTATAACTTTTTTGAAATGCGTTTTTCTGGATTTTTTTGTTGTTATTCTGTCTCTCACTGTTAAAATACACCTACTATTAAAATTATAGACTGATCATTTCTTTGTCAGTGGGCAAATATACAAAATCAGCAGGGGATCAAATACTTTTTTCCCTCACTGTAAGTGGACTCAATTTGCCTAAAAACAAATTGCTCTGAAATTAATTTCAGGGACAGTGTTTTGTGATCAGATTAAATAAGCACATCCTCCTGAGAGGCTGATGAACCTATTTAAAGGCCACTGGAAGTACCTGCTCTTTGTTATCAAAGCCCATGAAGGATTCACAAAATGCTGATTGCCAGGTTATGAATAAATGTGATCATTGTATATTTAGAAATATTTGAATCAGAAATCAATAAATATGCTTTTGACGCTGACACAGTTCTTTACTATTGATGGATTTAATTATTTTCAAGGCGGGGGGGGTCTTCCTAAATCAGCTTCACTTCATCAAGAGTCTGAATATATTAGACGCCTGGAGAAAGAGACTGTAAAATAATAGTTTTTTTTTTTAATATATGTATATCACTCTTAATTTTAAAAGCATGTATTTTGGCAAGCAGCTTCACAAATATTATGTAACAAAGTGTCACTTCTTGGAAATTGATAGCATTGTGGGAGTTGCAGTGATTAATGGTAACATGTTCGCACAGCTATCGTCCAGGATGCAGGTGTGTGTGTGATAAAACGGAAGTGTCCGTGGTTGCCACCCATTATCTCTCCCTGAAGCATCAAGGGTCTTCCCACCGCCCACCATGGATAGGTCAGGGGAAATCAAAAAGCCAGCACACTCATGCCAAATAAAATATGCTTTGTACTGTGCATTTATTCAGGAAACGGTGATATTGACAATGTAATTGTCTACTGAGCTGTCAAATCACCCTCTCAAACCACTTTGCTCTCTCAGATATAATGTATGGGTTATTTCAGAGCATTATGTTGGGGAAATTAAATGCAGCAGATCTCTGTGAATTAGGCTATCCATCTCGGCAACAATTTTATTCAATTACCCCAAATGTGTTGTAATTATCAAAAACAGATATGTACATTTCTAGGGGGAATGCAGCGCACAGTTTGATGCACTTAGTAAGATTATGCCATTATCATGAATAGAGAGAACTGAAGATTTTTAGTCTCTAACAAGGTTATATAGTTAACAACAGAATAGCAGAAACTCTTAAAGATTGCTTAGTATTAATATTATGATATTGTATTTGCATTCGAATTATAGTAGTTATTTCTATATAATGCAATTGATGTTTTTTTGGAATATGGTTCTGATTTGATACCTTTAGTAACTTTTCGCATTTTTTCATGTCTTGTAAATTCTATGAGAATGTTTGTCTTTGTACAGGTTTGCTTACATGGTGAGCCACAACATTTGGCGGAAAGATGAAATCCAGCTTTTAAGCAAAGTTAATGTTTCACAACTGAAACATTAAGTAGGGGAAACAGTATGTTCTGTAGCAGATAAACTAATCAGATATTTTAGTTTGTTTTGTTCTACCTATTTTATGTTTCTTCCTCATAATAAACACTATTTTAGGGATAATTGTCTTTCAAGTTTTCTTCAAGATGCTAAATACATACATACAAGTGCATACGTGAAGAAAATCAACTTTTTTCGCAAATGGAAGTAGTCGTAGTACAAGCTGCCTCCTGCATAAGACTTTTGACAAGTAACTGTTACATTGTAATTAAATAGTGCCATCTCTAGTGGTTTTTGAGTGTTGACTGACAGCTTAAGCGAAGATAACTGTTTACTTGGACTAAAAATAATAGGTTGCATATAAACATGAATGCCGTATACATTCCTGTGAAACAGAGACACACTAAGCGTGTCAGCTTATAAAGATATCTACCGAGGATGAAGTCAGTTTGTCGACTGGTTATCGCCCCTGCTGATGCCCTGGGTACTAGAACTATTATTAGCACCGACAGCGTAAAGTCTCCAGGGAACAGCGGGGGGATTTTGATTACACCGGGTATGTCCTCTACTGCTAAATCATTTTTGAGAGACGACATAATGTGATCTGTATTAATGAGTTCCAATATCAGTAATGCTGAAACTATTTACAGCTAGTCGTTCCAGAATGATTTTTTATTAATATAACACCAAAGTTAATTAACTGTGTGACAAACAGGCACCAACCTACTTTTCTGTTAGCTCTATCAGTTATGGTACTTAGTAGCCATATGTTTACCATTAGGGTTTTAAAGAGAGATCATTCATACTTATTGCGTATTCCTATATTGTTAATCTAATTTCAGCTTTACATCTTTCAAATGGTATGTTTACCATATGCAACAGATGTTGCAGTTTGATTCAAGAACTTTGGATGTAATAAGTCATTACTAATTCATCATATAGTTTTAAATCGTGACAGCTACGCACACAAGTAAATTAACTACAGTGAAAATAAAGAACAGGAGTTGGATAATTTCAAAAGATTTTAAGCAAAATATTGTAAAATGCACAACTAGCATCATATGGTGATATACATCTTTAAATGCTCTCTAAAAGGCAATGCTATGTACAATGAAAAGAGGGCTGAGAGGAAAAGACAGAGGGAATTATGATAAACTACTTCCCTAATGTCTAATAACTAGTTGAATGCAGTGGTTCCGTGCCAATTTGCTACCCCAACACACTTACTAGTCAAAAACTGTCAGAGATCGTGTCAGATATTACTTTTGTTTGTTAGTTACAGAATACCAGCCTAAGCAGAAACTAAGTCAGGGCATGATAGAAAACACATATGGGATCAGGGAGAAGTAAAGTCAATTGAGAAAATGTAAATTATTAATAAGCTGTAAAACAAACAAAAATAAACAAAGAAACAACAACTAGTTATTAATAATATTATATAATATAATATAAACACATAATGTGTTGTGTTTGCTAAACTAGTCTACCTTATTTTAGAGTGTCATTTGTTACATCTATCAACTTTTGGTTAATTCTTGAATTTGGAAATGTAGAAATAAAAGCACATTTTCTTCAGAAGATCTATAACAAGTGCATTGACTTTGCACACTGTATATAACACATTGACTGTACTTTCATTCACAAACTGGACACAACTCTTCCATGTGCCCTCCTGCAGAAAGCTTGTGTACTGTTATAATGAGAGGGTTATTTGTTTGCAATGCAGCTGTCCCATGTAGAGTTATGTGGGTGTGCCATTTTTAGGCATGCTTCACAGAATCCACCGTGAAATCAGCAGTAGGATCCTAATTGGTAAAATGCTGCTTCTGTCTTCAACTGCTCTTCAAGCCTTGTTGGTAGGAAATACTTCCAGTTGTCTACAATGTCTCTATTGCTGGATGAACACAAGTGAGACACTTCCAAGAAGAACAAGTCCCTTTTCAATCAACACTGAGCTCCTTATTCCTTTTTCTTAGAGAGCTGACTTTCATTGTAATACAATACATTAGGAATTTGGAAAGCTAGATAACTAGCAGTGCCATTGGTATGAAACAATATGAACCTAAACCACCTCGGACCTCCAGCAGAGTTTTGAGATGTTACTTAAGTTTCCTATCGTGGTGAAATATCAAGACCCCTTTGTTCTTGATATAAAGTGCTCCCTTACATGTAGGGACAAGTAAGTCACCCACAACACAACAACATTAGAAAAAGGCTTTAAATATGTTGAGTGGTAATGTCACCGTGTGCTACACTTCATTTTCTCTTTTCTCTCTGAGATGGGTATTTTTAATCCCAGCACAATATAACACTAGATGTGTTTATAGAGTGCTATCATGCCAATCCTGAGTGAATTCAAAATAACTGGGCTGAACACACCTCATTGAAGTGCCTGTCTTTCCTTTTTTCATTACATGCAGGGTTTTTGTGATAAACTATGCTTTTCACACTATTTATGCTTCCATTAATTAATTAATTAATTAATTAATTAATTAATTCATGTATTCACATCAGTCAATTAGTGAAGCATAAAGTCTTGAAGGCTTCACATTTTTTTTAATGAATGTGTTTTCTAGTTGTTTTCTTGTCATTTGAATTCAATAACAACTTCTAAAATAATGTCTTAGTTAAGTTCTCTCCTCATTTTGATTTCCAATCCTACCAGCAAGTAAAACTATGTGTTGTGCAACTGTTCTGTCCACAAACCCTATAATTGCAACAGTAATGGCTTCACCTCACAACTAATCCCACCCTGCCACACATTTTATTTGTAGGAAAATACATGCATTCTTGCTTAAAATATTCTTCTACATTTTATATTAAGCATAAATACATATAATGAAATGCACTGTTTACTATCTTAAATATGAACCATCTTATATGCAATGCCCCCCAAACATTTTAGACCCACTACCAAACAATATAAAGTGCATTAATGTTGGGGTTTGATCAATTACAAAAACAAATGTTGGACCATTTATTTGGACAATTGGTAAAGTGTCAAAATTGTACGTCAGTCCACTCAGTATGTCCTATGACCACACTCCTCTATATAAGTAGGAGTAGTGCATATAAAGCCTTCAATTCTCTTAAAAATCAATGTGGCGACCCACTCCCATTCCAGGTTCAAATGCTGTCAGCTCTGATCGGCGTGTCTCAATGGCAAAACAGGCTGGAACAGGTTGACATGATTGCCTTCATGTACTTTTGGACTTCAACTGCAGTCCACATGATCTGGACTTCACCGTCAGAGGTCTTACCCAGTGCTGTCATAATGTAGATCTACTATGTAAGTAAATGTATTTTGCTCTAACTGAACTAGACAAAAATGTAGGTGAATTGAGTTGATTTTCTTTTAATAAGGGCAAGAAAACAAAACACAAAAAAACAATAATATTATTCCCAAACTTCAGTGCTATAATGACAGGTTTAGAAAAAGAAAGGTCTAGCCTGGAGCAGAATGAATGGCTTTGTTTGTGTAAGTAAGTGGCTTCACTGGTGCCAGATATGTTTTATAGACTGGCTTGAAGAATACAAAATGTAGCCTCTGGCAATCATAGCACACTGTTACATTTTCTCTGGGCATGTTTTAAGCTCTAAGTGATACACATAGGGCCAAGACAGGCAATGTGCCATTTTGATACTTTTCATTCTATGATTTTCACATTTTACATAATATTTATGAAAAGATAAAAGCAGGTATTGCACAGAGTTTCCATCTAAAGGTTTCCTTGCTCCTGGGGACAGAGATAGATGGATGTAAGATGACACCTTAAGATTTTGTCTTGAATAGTTGCTGACATTTTTCACTTGGAGGCTGGCAGCTGCTAATGAATATATTTTAAACATGACACCTAAGAGAAACAAAAAATCTTTTTAGAAAGCCAGTTACCAATATTATAAATGGTGTCTACAGAGACAAGGGAAAAATAACTAAATTTAGAAAATGCTGTTGCTGCAGGCACTGAAATGCCAGCAATAATGGTTTCTTTCTCTAGGTATGAGGTATTTTTTTCTTTTTTTGTTCACTTTTTGCATTTATCATAATTAATGATGTGATGTAGCTTATGCACGTGTTATGAGTAAGTGACAGCTGGAAAGCAGATCTAAGTTTCTCAACTATCTAAATAAAAGAAGACTTCAATATCACCTACTTGATCTGAAGACAAAATATCCGTATTTGTGTTTATACAATGTGAAAGTCGCACATTTCCAGACAAACCCAATCTCCTGGGAACTCGGGAAATATGCTCCAGAATTTCAAATTAAATGAAAGTCAATGCAGACGTTTAATGTACTGTATGCACAGTGGAATTGTACATCATAAATACAAACTTATATATATTAAAACAAAAAAAAAACATATATATATATATATATATATGGTATTGAAATTGAACCACTAAAGAGTTTTATAATTTTGCAGCTGAAGTCAGACCAACATTGTGCCCAACTTAGAATCCTGGCAAAATAAAATTTTACTGGCAATACTGTGTAATATTTTTATGTTTTGAATTAAATTAATTCAGTTTGTGCAATAAACAGCGTACTGTATGTTCTTCATCTGCTCAATCAGGCAGCGCTATAATTTTAAGATGCAATATTTCAACATGCAGTCGTAGTTTATTATCCATGTTTTAGGTGACTAATATCTGATGCACAGCAAATTATTTCAGCCTTGTCAGGTTTGGTATTTTTACATGCGTACAACATTTTTCAAACCTGCAGAATGTGCCATTCAGATCCAGTTTTTCTAAAATACCAATAATAAATCTAAGCACTGGAAACTTATTTTATACTTCTGAAAGGAGAATCGACTAATCAGAAATGTATGTAATGAACAAACATTCCATTGTTAAATGTTTTACCTCCATGTCTTGTCTAAGATGGTGTACTTTGCTTACAGTAGTTTAGCCATTTAAAACTCATAGTTAAGTATCTCTACTCGCACAGATCATAGGGGTGGCTTACAACTGCAGAAGGACAAGGTGCAAAACCCAAATGATTCATTGACATTTCCTGTCACAATGTCAGTTACCGTTTCACTCAAATTCAAACAGTGCATGTCTCTGTTCTGAATCACAGATTTGTTCATGACATTAGAATGTTGTGTAGCCCGTTCTTGTTTCCCAATGGTTAAATCTTCTATTTTGGCATAAAAGTGCAATACAGAGGCTATGCTTTTACATGCTGGACAATTGGGTTGTGCTGCATCAAGTTGTGTTCATATCCATGCAATATTTCACTTCATTGATACTGTTTAAGGTGGCCGAATTGTTGAGAAACACATCATTTTGGGTCACTTTTCTTTTACTGTTCAGTATATTCATAAAACCTTAAACATTAGGAGGCGGCATGGAATACAATATAGAGATTAAGCATTCTGAAGCTATTACTCGATTTACCTGGCATGCAAGGAATTCCTGACAGCTTGTTCATTTTTAAATTGTAACAATCTCTATGGCTTTCCAAGCCCTGTAACGTCCTTGGGTTTCCCCTCTGCTTATATTGAAAACCGAATAGCCTTCCAACACGACATTGTGCTCTGGTAGCCTTCACGAGACATATAAAACAGGAGAACACACTGGGGGATTGCTGTGAATTTCCTCACGTTTCCAAGATTGAATTTCTGTGGGTTTTACATCCCTTTACAGGAAACTGGTTCTGATGTACAAAGGTGTGCCTAGAAACCTAAAATGTTAAGTCTCTGTAAGGTTTGATTGTGTTGCTCCTATGTAATTGTGATCACCCTACGGGCTTCAATGACAGATGGTAATCGTGTTTCATGAGTGCTCTTCCGTTTTAATTGCAATTAGATTGTACTTGATTGATCTCCAAATGAAAAGAATAGGCCTAATTGATAAGATAAGATAGAAGTTCAACCTAAATTTAACTCAAATGCAGTATGAGACACAAATCCAGTCCTTACCAGTGCCATATCTTTAAATTGTGATTCAAACAGTATTAGTGAGATTTTAAAAATAAAACATAACAGTCAAAACATTCCTATGGTTTCATCTACTTCTCTGACAACCTGTTACCTTGAGATTAAATGGTGACACCAGAATGCAGCTCCAACACTCATTACTATGAGGGCCAAATTCTCCTTTACTTCATTTGAAGACGATAAGCAAAATAAGTTAAATGGCCAATAAAACCAATGCAGGAACCATATTAAACCAATGCATTTGGATAGGATCACATAATAAAGGAAATGTTTTCATTCCAATTTAACACGAGGGAGTACTGAAAGCAGGCAGTTCTTCTCAAGGTCTTTTTTAATTAGAATGAAGAATCAGTAATAAAAGAAAGGCTTTTTACGTTTCATGTTTCTAAACCACAAGGAAAAAGCATCCACATGTTTCACCACAAACATATTTTTATTAATAGTAGCAGACAAAGTTGTAATGCATCTCTCCCATTACAATTATTTTCATAACAATGGACACTTTAGACTTTTGCAGAATTAACCTTAGTCACATAAATAAAGTCTTTCCTGTGTAAAATATAAATACAATTCTTTCATTTGTTTAATTATGCAGTCACCAACTGCTGAGGGTTTGTTTGAATTTTTTTTATAATGTGGTTCATTGTATACATACCTTTTTGAGTTTGTTTAGTCTGGCTGGTTTTTATACACTTAAGCTTGAATAGTAGCAATAATGAAGTGTGAAAACTTCCTAAGCCAGGGTCTGTTCACTACTTAAGACACGTTTTACCTTAAACTAATAAAAATAAGTTTGTTGGCAATGCTTTTGTAAAACTCTTCTAAGTATGACGATTTCTTAAAAAACTTACTTTAAATTTTACCAAATACCTTTTATCTACCATATATAATAATTTCAAGAACATTTTTGAAATGATATAGCCTTGATACTTTTTTAAGCACTACATTACTGTTTAATGTGCTATAGAGATGGGGATTGCTTTGTTATATTAAAACGTCTTTGTTTTGAATTGCGTTTCCAGTTTGAGATTCGATGATGCAGGCCTATAGATTAGCATAATAGCCTTTCTGCAGTAAATACTAGAAGTACCAGAATAAATGATTGTGAGATAATGCAAAGTACTAGCTATGGGTTGCACATACCAAGTTCTGAATTTCTAAAGAGCATCACTACTGCTTATTTAATATCTGCAATGTTTTTTATTCGGCATACAGGTAAACAAAGATAGTTATATAGTGATCAACTGTTAATGTGTTCAGACAGTTTATTTATTTACTTTATTTGATGTAGATTGCTGAAATTTCAGAAGGTGACTTTGCACTTTCATTAGTTTATACAGGAGGACTCGTGTAATTGACTTTTTAACTGCCCTCAGTGTCCCATTCCAGCCTCATCTGCACCCAGTCTTGTAAAAGACACCAGTGCCAGGGTTATGTTTTGTAACTTAATCATTTAAGAGATCTGTGAGTTCAAGGGGCATGATAAACAATGTGCCAGAGTGTTGCACAGTGCTGGCACATACACTAAATCCTCCTAATCCAATAAGTGTTTCAAGTAGGACGGTACAAGGAAAAGTAAACTCTACTGTTTTAAACCACAATAAGGAATAGCCATCATCAGTGCAAAAAACGTATTTATGCAATTTTCACATTTTGTTTTTCATTCTAAACCCAGAGGTGTTAGTTCTCGATATGTCATATTTATTTTTCTGGAAAATTATATTTAAAAAAAACAAACGCGTATATTTGTCATTCACAGTATTCTGTAGGATACTCTATACCAGCGGTCCTCAAAGTGTGGTCCCGGACCATGACAGTCCTCCAGGTGAAAACGCACAATAATGCAAAAATAATAACAATATTTATACATTTGTCGATATTTATACTTTGTTGAATGTTGGTGATGTGGAATGTGTGAAGACCTATGGTGAAAACAAGCTTGTGACTATGTAATACTTTTTGCGAATTGGTGCCACAGAGGAAGAGTATGAGACAGTTCAGCCACTGCTCCATCTAACGCAGGGAAAAGGAAACGCAGTCGAACACTGACTGCATGGTCATTAACATGAAGGAAAAGTAAATGTAACATATTAGATTGCAAACTTCAAAAATACAAAATTGTTTTAATGCATGTTATTTTAATTACAGTGTTATTTTTTTTCCAGCCTGGGATGTTCATGGAGATATAATGTCACAAAAATCCATAATGCAGTGAATATCAGATTTTTGAAAGCTGGATATAATTTGAATAGTGAAATGTTTTAAATATATATAGAGAGCAGACTTCATATTTAAACATTTTCAAACCCCTGTGAAACCAGTGTGTACCCGGTGATGATGCATTTAAAGGCAGAGTGAAACACTATGAGTGAAATCAGATGCTTAGAGTAGTCATACTTATTACTCATATTTTCCGTCAATATTTAAAGAAAATAAGCCCAGTTTTAGCCACTAGACAGAACATTTCCTTCAGCCCTTTGCTCCTTAAAACACCCCATACTGGTTTAGCAGCTGAACCCCAATGGGGTCCCCGTTAGTCCTGTTTGGTCCCTGCAATGTCACTTCAATTTCAGTCAAATGGACTTTCAATGTCTACCACCCATAACTAAGCCAATTTCTTTTAAACTCTCCTGCATAGAAATATGTAACTTAATATTATAAGATTGTATCTTGTAAAACAGTTAATTAACAATTATTGTTAATTGAAACTGTTCTGCAAGTGCAAACAAAGTAACATTGATCTAAAATAGCCTTAATGTCAATTCTTGAAATCTGAAAGGTACGTTAATTTACAGTCAACTCATAGAAGTGGAATATTGACACTTAGAAATGTTGATTGATTCTGGCACTTTTTTTATTATAGTGTTTTTCCTTGTCAAAATAAGTATGACATGTGTATGTATTGTGTATATATAGACAGATAGCTAGCACAGAAATGTGTTAAACGATATATTCCTTATGTGAATTTTTTTTTTTTGTCCTTGAAAGTAAACATCTTAATTGCGCCTGTATAAGACAGTGCAGCTGTTCGTTTGAAGTGTGCCCTCTCACTCTTTCCTACAAGTGCTTTCACTTTCTGAGCTTCCTCTCTGGAAATTAGGTAAGATTACAGACACACACGTGCAGCAGCACTGTCACAGGTTTCCTCACTCTCTTCATGGAAAAAAGGAATTGTCCTTCATTTCAGATAGCTTAACCTTAGCTTGCCTTCTTTCATTAATCCTTAAATGCTTTATGGAAAAAATGTTTGAGACACATAGTACTGTCACCTAATTTCTGTAGTTTCTCCTTTTGAACATATCCATCTATTCTCATTATGTAAAAGGAATGAATCATTCTGTGAAAAATAAAAAATAAAAAAAGACTTGGAGGCCATCTGTGAATGGCAAGACCATTTTCCTTGCGTTGGTGTATGCACTAATATATATATATATATATATATATATATATATATATATATACATACAAACCTGCTTATGCCATTAGCAAAATCTAAAATTTCTACACTGTACGTTCCTACATCCTCACGCACTTTCTGTTATGCAGTTCTCCATAAATTCTCCTGACTTCCTTTAATTCATGGCTGGAGCTTTCACTTAGAGAGTACATTCAATATGTTAGTGTTGTAATTCCCCAGGTATAGCCAGATCTCCCAGTATAGAGTCCATAGTTTTGTTCAGCCAATCACAATCATTTGTGTGTTTAGTTGTATCATGATATGCACCATATTGCAACTCATGTGTGAAGGTATATATCTAGTACACGTCATGGACAGAGGACTCTCCTGTAAAGTTAAACAAGAGGAACCATTATTTGCTAATTTAATAAATACAAAAATGACTCCCAGAGTATTGGCTGTAGGCTCAGATAGTGTTACTTTCATGACTATCAATACAGAACAAATATATGTATTTGTAGCTTGTTTTTTTCT
Source organism: Amia ocellicauda (assembly GCF_036373705.1). NCBI lineage: Eukaryota > Metazoa > Chordata > Actinopteri > Amiiformes > Amiidae > Amia > Amia ocellicauda. The sequence continues at coordinate 19,976,640 of NC_089864.1, read as the reverse complement.
TCTTTCCACTGAGTAGTGTATTTAACGAGGGCTGCCCAGGATGGTATTCCCCTTCCTTGCTCTAATAAAAGTAACACAGCCAAGCACTGCACCGCAAAACAGCAGCCTTTTCTCGCTGTCTAATATCCCACTGTTTGGCAAAAAGTTCTCTCTCAGGTGGAATCTGTTGCCAGCACGTCTGAGGAACACTGTATATTTCCCATAGAGGTTGCCTGCAAGCTGGAGTCCCTCTGGGGAAATTGCTGAATTGCTCTCACTTGGTTGCAATTATCAGCTTGCCTCTAAAATGTGTTGTAAGACATCATGCTGGTTTTAAGCACGGACAAAATCAAAACTTTGACCCAACCACCAACTGCAATTTAAAATCACAGTACTTGAAGACTGGAAAAAGTCCTCTAGCCAACAAAAATCTACTTTCAAGTATTCAGATCTGGATTTGTGATTAGTAGGTGAGCCAGGTATATTTTACAGGACCTGTCACTTCTGTTAGTAAGTAATCAATCATTTCCTTTGCACAAGTTAGTTTTATTTTTGATCTAATTCACAGCATCATATTTCAAAAATCTTAAATCAGTTTTGTTATATCATTGATTGTACATTGATATGTTATGAAATATAGGACTGTAGTCAATGCCAGATTGGGAGGGGATTCATTAAAAAGCTTATAATTAATATATTTTTATCTTATTTCATACTGACAGTATTTTCCCTTCTGTGTTCATTATTCAGGTCAGACACGAAGCAAGTAGAGTAGGTCACATCAATTTGGAATGATGTTACAAAAATCGTTTTGCTATTAATGTCCTGTTTCTGAATTTGAAAATGAAAGGCATTTGTCTAGAATAGCTGTATTGGAAGCAGTGCAGATTTAGATGTCCTCTGGGGCTATATGACATCCAGGAAAGTCAGAGAACAGGGCTATATTGAAAGAAAAATTGATTGTTTCATGTGCAAGGACGTGTTTAAGTCAAAGATCCTGCTCCATTGAAGAGACAATGTGTATGGGTTTGTTACACCACTATAATGACATTACATTGTTTTTATATTTCATCTGATGAAATCAAAGCTAGGCTTGACTGTCACTTCTTGTGCAAGAGAATGAATGGTGTTGCTGAAAATTACATGTAATATGGCTCAGCATGGGTTTGTGTCACAAATATTGAATTTAAGAAGAAGACATCTTATGATGGTTTTAGTAAATTATGAAATTGAGAAGTTTCATTGTTGGCAACATTATTTCAAGATTTTCCTAAATTTCTTCAACTGCCCACATTTTAAGAAGGAGAGAGATATAAAAATCATATTAATGTTTATGTTTACTTTTGAAACAAAGAAAGTTTACATACGGTTTTGAAACTCTGAATTGTCACACCGTTACTGAGTGAATGACAGACAATCAAAATTCAATCAACAGTGCAGGGTCACAAAAGATCTGATCTTCTTGCAGTGTGTCCGACCCATTGTTATTTTAACATTATCATTTAAAAAAATGTCACATATTTTTGTTTGTTCTCGGATCCATTAATTTATTTTTCTGTCTTTTCATGTTATTCCAAGCATACATCTTTCCATGCTCCTTTGTGTCGTCCACAGTTTCTGTAACATTTTGTAAGTTTAGAGAGGTTTCAGATCCATAGGTGAGCACTAGTAGTATACATTGATCAAATCTCTTTCTCTTTAGGCAAATGGGTAGATTTCCTTTCAACAGTGTGTAGTTTATTTCAAATGTACTCATGTTCACTCTTCTTTTGATTTATTCAAAAATATATATATATGCACTGATTTGTTGTCTAAGATAGACATAACTTTTGGCTTCTCCAAGAATCTGATGATTTACTTCAAATTTCTTAGATTAGGGAAAAAAATATGAATTATGTTTGACTCAAGTTCATTTTAAGTCCACTTTTCTTGCATCTGTGAGTTTTTGAATTTGAATCTGCGGGTCTTTAGGTGTTTTTGCAAAGATTACAATGTCATCAGCAAATCATAAGTTGTTTAAATAAGCTCTGTTTATCCTGGTTCTTTTCTTTCTTCCCAGTCCAAAGTCTTGAACATTTCTTCAAGAGTTGCCTGAAGAGATTGTGTCTCCTTGACATTCTCCTTTGTAGATCTTGCCGGTGTTTTGGTGGAGTCAGATTGTTGATGTGGCATTGTTGTATATATTTAGTTTTTATGTGTGTTTCCTCAATGTTTTGATTTCTTATGGCTCCGATGACTGAGTTTGTATTGAATGTACTCTCTCAATAGGCATTAAAAGAACACCCAGGACCCTATTAATTTAAATAATAATACAGTTTAATTACAGACAGTAATGATTTAAGTACAGGCAGTCCTCACACTAACTGCAGGTTATGTCTCCGGAGAAAGCACTGTAAATCAAAATGATGTAAGTTGAATCTGATTTTCCTATAGAAACAATATTATAATTAGGGGTTATGTTGCCAAAGGCCTAATGCCCAAATATTTATTGAAATGTACATCTTTTTTTTAAATACTTTTTGATCGCTCTTGTAACTATTCTCCCTACAATGGTGTAGTCAAAGGCATACGCAGGCATGGAAGATTAAGTGTATTGCCTACCATTCTATAATTCCTATAATGAATTCTGTCATTTGTCTGCCATTTCAAATCGCCAGCACAGTACAGCCTGAGTTACTGTCATGCTGTAATTGTAAGGATCCGGTGCTTTATGTAGTAAACATGGTTGTAAATGGTGGAGTGCCATAAGTGTGTGTCGCTGTGAGTCGAAATGCTAAAAGTTGCGTCTGTGTTACACTTCAAACTCGTGCAAAGAATCAATCATCACTATCAACTACTTACGTATTTTGTTGGTATTGTTCAGAAATATAACTGCTCTGCATTGTGTTTCTGTTCCTGCAAACAAATGTAGGTTTAGAAGTGATAGCCTCGATTAAACCTTTAAATTGTGTTAAATATTAAATAATTTTGCTTTCTTGCGTCATTTAAGATCATTCTGAAGTGTACAATCCAGTGCAATAGAAGTAGCCAGTGTTATTAACCTTCAAATATGACATAATGAATACACAATATTGATTAATGTATTACTTTGAAAACAATTCCCCCATGCAGGTATAGATTATACTATAATACCTTTAGGAGTGTAATTTGCTTAGAAGTGTGCAAGTTTGTATCTAGTAAAAATAATAATAACAATAATAATAATAATCTGTCATATTATTATTAATAAGGTTGCTTGCATTTAGACAACCAATTACAATTTAAACACATTTTTTAAAAAGACAGCTAAACTAGCTCAATTATACTGTTTCAGCTGCTGGCAGTTCTGCTTATTTTACCTGCATGTAATTACCTCTTAAATGCATTAAGAGGCTCAGAGATAATCTAGTGCAGTATGTGACAGTTCATTTGTGAGCACTATAATTAAATGAATACCCCCTATTTTTTATTTTTTTTCGGGGGGTGACAGCTTTTGGATAATAACACAAGACCATTTTCAGATGATACTGATGTTCAGTCAAAACAGTCACTTCACAAAAAATGAAATAAATAAATAAGTAAATAAATAAATAAACAGAACACACAAACAAAGAAACAAGAAACTGGTGGTCTGTTACATTTGTTAGTGGAGCAATGAAGGTGCCATTATATGAATATTATTCTGTATCTATGAACTGGAAATTTACCTTATATATATAAAAAAGAAAACCTTGGACCCACCAGCTGCAAATTGAAAACATAATACTTGATAGTATGTTTACATTAGGTAAAGTATAAATGAGGGAAAACGATGCCTCTTGGTCCAGGCCTTGAACTCTACACTCTTGTTATTACATCGCATAGTGTTATTTGTGCTTTAACACTTTAACAATTGTTTCATGGTCTGTCTTTTCTTGTTTGTTATCCAGAGCATACACCTTTCTATGCATTATTGTGTAGTTATTTTCCCCCAACTTTTGTGTGCAGGGTTTAGATTTTGCATCTACGAGGCAGGGTATATTGATTAAAGGGGTTCCTTTAAGATACAGAGGCATTTTTCCATTTATTACCACACATAATCTTCAATGAATCTCTGCCAAATTCATACAGCTGACATTAGATGGTTGTCCTGGAGACTGTATTCCAAGGATTCCAGCATTTGGAGATTCACAATAGTTACCCTTTCTGGACCGTTTTCCATTCCACTGATTTGAGTAAGAATATGTTCCCTTCCTTGTAGGGTATTAGCCATCCTACTAGCCTTTAGCTTCATTATGAAAAATTCTATGGTCAATTTTTTTTTCTTGCTGCCACCATTTGTGGTTGCCAATAACATTTTGCCTGAGATCTTCGGACAATTCTCAGAGTTTCCGCATACTGTCGAATGGCACTGGTGTGAAAACTTCCTCCTTTTATATCCACTAGCAATCAAGTTGACTTCTGGAAATTGTTGTTAGTCTCTAGATTTTGTGTGACACTTCTAGGTGACCAAAAGAGCAATGAAAAAAAAATGTCCTCACAAAAAAAAACTGATGGGACAATGGATCAAGTCAGTCATTGATTTTGCTGAGGAAATCTAAAGATGTTAATTAAGATACACACATTAAATTAAATCAGCTAATCAAACTAATCAATTACAATATCCCTAATAATGGGTGTCTCTGGCGGAGTTTCCATTTGTGTTTTGACCTCACTCAAGACAATATGCTCGAGTCACAGATGAAACGCCCCTCTCACTCTCAGGGTTTACATGGGAAGCTTATTGCACTCGGGACGAGCTGCTGTTTACCCTGCTGTTTACTCTGTTTACAAAATTATATAAATTAATAAACTGAGGGTACAAAAACAAGCCTAAAATAGAAGGGTTGAATTGACAAGTATATTCTTTGCTTTGCAGTAACGACTTCAAACAGTGATTTCTCTATCAGTGAAGCCGATCAATAAGATAATACACAACTTTCCAGTAAACCACAAGTACAATTATGTAGTACAATCAGTACATTATTTTTCTGGTGTCACTCTTACTTACCACACTAATTATATTGCCAAGACTAAATACTGTTTTAGTTGTTTTCCTCACAGACTTCGCTTAGGTCTTTCCCCCATAATGCAAAGCGAGTTTTGCTTAATGAGTAATGTGTTTCCTTCTTTTATCCTGAATTCAATCAGTGAAATCTTTTGCATTTTCTCTCCTACACAAAGAGAATGCCTTACCAAGCTCTTTGTACTATAGCCATGTCTACCATATTGTTCACAAAAAACTAACAGAAAACAAGGCACCCAATCTTAAAATTGGGTAGTATCAAGATTTGAAAAAATAATAAAGCAAAACTTTAAATGCTTTTTGGTGAAGTCAGAGATACAACTTTCTGTGCTGTCACTCTGTCATGGTTTAACATTACAAAACAAAGGCAGCTTTTTGCCTCCACAATTCTATCATGTTTTCTTCTCGCCTTTCCGCCTCTCCTGTAAGATTGCTAGCGAAATAACTGACAGGCACAGCCCTCACCTTAATGAAAATATCTGTTTTTGGGAAACACATCTGTGAACTGGACACTGCAGCTATTGTTCAGCTGGGGATGCCTTTTCACTTACATAACAAGCAGAGTGTGGATCTCTCTTAATTTCCAAGACTTCTAATGGGCAGGACTATATTATTGTGCTGCATGGTTACTTTTATTATTTAAATGTGGAAAAAAGAACAATGAAAATATATACATAAGATGTTATTCTGTATTTCTCGTTAACAATATGAGATACAAATATACTTTTTGTCGTTGTGGTACCTCATGGATATATCAAAACAAGTTTGGCAAGTCAAACTTATTCAAGTAGAATAATGTAATAATATGTAATAATGTAGTAGTATAAGGTTATAATAGTGAAATACATTGTTCTTCATGAAAAACAAATGTTTTAATGACTACTTTGGTTATATTGGTGTGTCATCATAGTTTAGCAATAGCATGTGGACCAAAATGTGAGAGTTTTATAAGATAACATTCATCATGTATTTAATATTTTTAACCATTTAAACACATTTCTGCTGATAGCTTGGGATTTGGGAATTTAACTTTGATTATCCCATACATTGTGATAAGATCATTTTTAACATTGATTTCTTAAAAATAAATACATTTTAAAATCAGTAGTGAAAATGCTTACACTGTTGTTGGTGTCATAGACTTACTAATGAGCACCCCGTGATGTAAAACACCTGAGTGGTGTTTATAATGTTGACAACCTTTGACTTCACCCAACAGACGGAAGCCAAATGGCCACCGCATTCACTTCAATTCATGTGATGAGGTGATGAAAAACAAATCATTACACTGCAAGGTGCATGGGACATTTTTCTAAATGTTTAGCCAATGTGTCTTTGTATTTTAAACACTGTTAGATTCATTAAGCTAATTTGACTAATTGAAACATCCAAGTGTACCGGAGAGAGGTTGCCGTGAGCCATAAAAGGGCATTTTAAAGTATTTAAAACCTGTGATTCCTTTACCATTTGTGGCACCTCCATTGTATTGCCAGTCCAGGGTGCATAGTTCAGATATCTTTCCTGACATCAAACCCTCTAATTTGATCCCTGCTGTGTTTCCCAGCTAGTGCTAATGGCTCTGTTTTCCTTTGCATAATGTTTTCCTCCTCACAGAAAGCAAATTGTTTTACCACTTGGGTTTCGTTGTTTTATTTCCCTTCCTGGGAGTTCAGGCGGGTTTTTACTGATTGACACAAGAAGCTCTGTTTCACCATGTTCATAAATTAGCACATTGTGAGTCTTTTTTTCTTTTTTTTTTAATAACCCAAACACCTCTTAGAAGAAAAAAATAAAACACGGGTTTGATGAATTTATGAGCTCTTGGTTGAACAGGTGGCCTGTTTCATTTCTAGGGCAGGACAGTTTGTTTCTGCCAAAACTTAATTTGCATCCCATTTTCTGAAAGATCCCTTAAAAGATTCAAGGTTTGTATCTATCTCATTTAAGCAGGCTTGAATTAAATTAAAACGTGAGCCACTCAACCAGTTGCAGTTTTCAAACTACAAGGGCTTTCCACAGAGTAGAACAATAGCGCTGGCAAATAGAAAGCCAACATCAAGTGACCTTTTGGGAATTTTCTATTTGAGAATGGGTCAATCCCTTTTTCCCATTTAATCCAGGGTCATAGGTTTGGAAAAATAAGATGAAAAGCTCTGAAAGTCATTTGGTAATTTGTTCTAAAATGCTCCTACCCATTTATATAACAATTTACACAGGTGTTGCTGAGCAATATGAATGTTTTTACCACATTTCATTCTTTAGGCGTTTTACATGATTTATGGGACCTTTCATCGTACCACATATTCATAAGCATAATTCATTACTACACCATGACAAATATTGATTGAGGAGAGATGGAAGGTATTTTAATGCCATAGCTCTGTTTTTTTGTGTGTGTGAAATGACAAAGTACAGTATAATAAACATAAAAACCTTCACACATGACCATGAAGTTTGAGTACACAGAAAAACAACTCCCCCACTGTTTATGGCCGCCACCTGTTTATGGCAACACTCTCAACAGTCACTAAGGTAGTAAAAGCGATGGATTCTCCCAGTAGTAGGTGTTTGTAGATTTCACTCATCAGTGCGTTCTTTGCAATAATACTATCTAGGGACGAGGCAAAGTAGCTGACGGAAGTCCCCTAGCCTAGCTGATGAACTCTTACTGCTATTGCTGACTTACTGTTAGTGGCAAAACATCTGGTATGATTTCACTTGACGTGTTTAACAGTTGTTTAATGAACTTAAAGTTACATCCCAAGGGACCCAAAAGGGTGCAGTGTCTAGAAGAGATGTGTTGTCAAATGCTGAAACCATCAGTGTACCTAAACGCGACCTTGACATGGGCTGAGAAGATGACAATGGATCTGAGGAATATCCTGAAAAGATCCAGTGAAAAAATTGGACTATACACAGATCTGGCAAACTATGATAGCATTAACTACGCTTTAGTAAAGCAGCAACACACTTAGACATCATATGGATGAGATCAGGAATGTCGGTCTGCGGAATTGGCAGAATAGGATTTACTGTGGTAATTTCATTGACTTCAGCTGATGATGACGGCATACACTCAGTAGGGTTCAAAAGAGCAACACTACACAAATATGAACCTCGCTTGTTTTTGCCAGTGTTTTTTTTTTTGTGTTTTCAAACCGGTTATATTGAATCAAAATTTTGACACAGTCGCTAATTTCAATGCACAAAACTGTACTCAGAATTCAGAACCAATTTTTTCTACACCCTCTCGCCAAGTTCGGGTTATAATGTGCGATTAGAAACTTTTAATCCCTAGA